>NW_025535414.1:0-99235 GCF_020615455.1 Coregonus clupeaformis | reverse complement strand
GTGATGGTGGCCACACAAAATATTGACACTTTGGGCCCAATTTGGACATTTTCACTTAGGGGTGTACTCACTTTTGTTGCCAGCGATTTAGACATTAATGGCTGTGTGTTGTGTTATTTTGAGGGGACAGCAAATTTACACTGTTATACAAGCTGTACACTCAATACTTTACATTGTAGCAAAGTGTCATTTCTTCAGTGATGTCGCATGAAAAGATATACTCAAATATTTACAAAAATGTGAGGGGTGTACTCACTTTTGTGAGATACTGTGTGTGTGTGTGTGTATATATATATATATATACATACACACAGTGGGGGAAAAAAGTATTTAGTCAGCCACCAACTGTGCAAGTTCTCCCACTTAAAAAGATGAGAGGCCTGTAATTTTCATCATATGTCAACTATGACAGAGAAAATGAGAAGAAAAAAAATCCAGAAAATCACATTGTAGGATTTTTAATGAATTTATTTGCAAATTATGGTGGAAAATAAGTATTTGGTCAATAACAAAAGTTACTCAATACTTTGGTATATACCCTCTGTTGGCAATGACACAGGTCAAATGTTTTCTGTAAGTCTTCACAAGGTTTTCACACACTGTTGCTGGTATTTTGGCCCATTCCTCCATGCAGATCTCCTCTAGAGCAGTGATGTTTTGGGGCTGTCGCTGGGCAACACGGACTTTCAACTCCCCTCCAAAGATTTTCTATGGGGTTGAGATCTGGAGACTGGCTAGGCCACTCCAGGACCTTGAAATGCTTCTTACGAAGCCACTCCTTTGTTGCCCGGGTGGTGTGTTTGGGATCATTGTCATGCTGAAAGACCCAGCCACGTTTCATCTTCAATGCCCTTGCTGATGGAAGGAGGTTTTCACTCAAAATCTCACGATACATGGCCCCATTCATTCTTTCCTTTACACGGATCTGTCGTCCTGGTCCCTTTGCAGAAAAACAGCCCCAAAGCATGATGTTTCCACCCCCATGCTTCACAATAGGTATGGTGTTCTTTGGATGCAACTCAGCATTCTTTGTCCTCCAAACACGACAAGTTGAGTTTTTACCAAAAAGTTATATTTTGGTTTCATCTGACCATATGACATTCTCCCAATCCTCTTCTGGATCATCCAAATGCACTCTAGCAAACTTCAGACGGGCCTGGACATGTACTGGCTTAAGCAGGGGGACACGTCTGGCACTGCAGGATTTTAGTCCCCGGCGGCGTAGTGTGTTACTGATGGTAGGCTTTGTTACTTTGGTCCCAACTCTCTGCAGGTCATTCACTAGGTCCCCCCGTGTGGTTCTGGGATTTTTGCTCACCGTTCTTGTGATCAGTTTGACCCCACGGGGTGAGATCTTGTGTGGAGCCCCAGATCGAGGGAGATTATCAGTGGTCTTGTATGTCTTCCATTTCATAATAATTGCTCCCACAGTTGATTTCTTCAAACCAAGCTGCTTACCTATTGCAGATTCAGTCTTCCCAGCCTGGTGCAGGTCTACAATTTTGTTTCTGGTTCCTTTGACAGCTCTTTGGTCTTGGCCATAGTGGAGTTTGGAGTGTGACTGTTTGAGGTTGTGGACAGGTGACTTTTATACTGATAACAAGTTCAAACAGGTGCCATTAATACAGGTAACGAGTGGAGGACAGGGGAGCCTCTTAAAGAAGAAGTCACAGGTCTGTGAGAGCCAGAAATCTTGCTTGTTTGTAGGTGACCAAATACTTATTTCCCACCATCATTTGCAAATAAATTCATAAAAAATCCTACAATGTGATTTTCTGGAAACAAATTTCTCAATTTGTCTGTCATAGTTGACATGTATGATGAAAATTACAGTTTTTTTTTATCCACAGAGGGTTCTCCCCAACAAACTGGCAAAGTACACAAACTTACTAGAGAACCACAGAAAGCGTAAGTCCTCCTCTTCCAGTGATACTCTTGTGAAAAATGCAAAAATCACAGCCTTCGCTGCCCCAGGACGGGTAACACAAGCAACGCTTGACAAGCTGGTGCTAAATTTTGTATGTGAGGCCAACCAACCATTTTCTGTGGTTGAGACGCCATCCTTCAAGACTTTGATAGAAACCTTGCAACCTCAAACAGTAATGACAAGGAAAACGTTATGCACAAGAATACAAGAAGCTGCAAAACACAAGAAGAGCATAATCATCAAAAAGCTGAGTGCTGTGAACTATGTTGCTACCACAACAGACTGCTGGTCTGCCAGACAACGTAGCTACTTAGGTGTCACCTGTCACTGGATAGACAACACCTCACTGGAGAGGCACTCCGCTGCATTGGCTTGTAGACCTGTCAAAGGCTCGCACACGTTTGATGTCCGTGCTGCTGCATTAGAGGAAATACATTCTGAGTACCACATCAGGGAAAAATTGACCATGGCGACAACAGACAGTGGCTCAAACTTCCTGAAGGCCTTTTGATTATATGGTGAGGAGAAAAAGGAGGAAGCCATCAATGTACAAGAAGAGTGACTCCACCCTTGATGATGCAACAGAAGATCAGAGTGAGTCAGAGGTGGAGTGTCAAGATGTGTCTGCTATTCTGGATGACAACACAGGCCTTGAGTACCAACTTCCAAGGCACCAAAAGTGTGCATGCCATCTCCTCAATCTTATATCCACAGTTGATGCCACTGCTGCAGGAGGAGCTGCAAACGAAACCTACAAGAGGCTGTCTCGGTCTGCTTTTGCAAAGTGTCATGCTCTTTGGAATAAAACCAGCAGGTCAACCATGGCTCATGAAACAGTGGAACGTGAATGCAAGCTGCTGTTTCTCCGACCCAATCAGACACGCTGGAGCTCCCTGTTCCTCGCTGTAGAAAGGATTGTGCGCATTCACCAAGAGCAAGGAGAACAAGCAATTCGCAATGTCTGCACAGCATTAAAGATGTAAGTTGACAAAATGTATATTTTGTTTTAAAATAATAATAAAAATAAATAAGCCTTGCTGGTTAATGGGTGATTCCACTTGTCTCAAGTAACTAAGTTTTCTTTGCATGGTGGTGTGACAATTGTGGATGACTTGAATGAAATCATTTAACTAATTTATTGTATTTTTATTTATTTGTGCATTTAACATGTACAATGCATAATAAACACATTGTACCAGAAATAGCTATAAGTAATTTTTTTATCGTTACATCTTTTATAGGTTCAATCCAGCTGAAATTGGGTTTTTGGTCGAGTATGCTGCTGTGATGAAGCCTGTTGCCATGGTCCTTAATATCCTCCAAGGGGAATCATCTGTGCATATGGGCCTCCTGCTGCCAACACCTTACCAGTTGCGGGACAAGCTGAAGAGGTTGGAGTCAACTTGCAAAATGTGTACACCTCTTGTTCACGCCCTGCAGCAAGGGATCCAGAAACGTTTTGGAGACGTCATGAAAGAGCCTGAGCTGATTGCAGCAGCAATACTCCTACCAAGATTCAGAACATCCTGGACCACAGAGGAGAACATCTTAAATGCTGGTAAATATAATTGTTTATCAATTCAAATGTGAACCAGTAGACATTGACCTATATAACTCTGTATAATATTACTGTAATTTAGGATTATAGTGTGTCAGTGACAAACCACAGGGTGGCAATATAGTTAGAAGCTCAGGTAGCTTTTAATGTCAAACATCAGCAGCTTGACAGCCTATACAGTAGAAGGGTAAGAATAATGTGCAGACTTAATTCGTTTGAAAAACGATTTATCTTGCCCTAAAACCCACAGGCCTTGACTACATCAGAAATCACCTCAACACCGACTTGGATGATGTCACCAGCGCAAACAGCGGCCTCTCTGATGAAGACGACTTCTTTGCATCCATGGAGTTGGGAAAATCACAAGTAGGAGAGCTGGAGAGGTACCTTTCATGTCTGTCCCCTGCAGGTATGGATCTACTCCACACCTTTCCTCGCATCAATAAGCTTTCACTCAAAGTCAACAAAGGTCTTCCTGCATCTGCAGCCTGTGAGAGACTTTTCAGTCATGCAGGACTCCTGTTCACTGCTAAACGATCACAGCTTCACAGCAAGAACCTTGAGAGCCAGCTACTGTTGAAGCTTAATAGTGACATCACTGAGCGATTCTTTGGTGAAATAGTTTGTTTCTGCATGTTTTGACACACACACACACAAACTCCCAGTGGGGCCTTCAATATAAAAGGGTTTTCATGTTACTGTGCCAAAGAGTTCCTGGAGTGTTGACTGAAGTCAACCAGTCAAAGGGCCAGTGTCAGCCTAAAGGTTAGAATATTGCCAAATCTGTTGTCTGTCTGTGGGAGTCTAGATGGGGGAAGCTGCTCCTCTCTCAGCTGCTTTTGAGCAAAGCGTGTAATCCCCTTAACTGTGTAATGGTTGTGCTAGAGAGCACAGAGCTATTAATGTATAACTCCATTGTAAAGACACATCATACATGCTTTATGCTGCTTATCTTGGGGGGGTGGGGACAAGTGACTTTTTTTTTGCTGACTTTTCTTGTTAGATATTGGAGCTGGAAGTAAACATAATGCCCCATCTACAACTACATCACTCTCCTCTGATGCCTTTTAGAGAACATGCATTCAGCTTAATTTGTGTTCTGGGATCAGTGGCGGCTCCTGAAAAAATTCTCAGGGGGGGCAATTTTTCTGATGATTTAGGTGACCTACACACATTTTAAAAAAGATATGTCCAGCAACAACATGAAGACAGGGGCAGCATATAAGTCAATGCCAGAAGCATTTATTGACTGATCTCAAAAGTGTTGGCTTACAAAAGCAAAATAAGTTATCACAGTAAAAATAATCAAGGGTGTTCTTTCACATTCCTCAACACTGCATAAACAATATGCATTTCCATAAACAAATGAAATATCAGCTGAAAATACAGCATCTTGGTATTTGTTCAGATTGCAGGATCAACAAGAGCTTTTAGCACATTTTTTGCCTCATGGTTGAATTGGAAATATGTGCACCTGAGCATATTTCACAACAAGCAAGCAGGAGCTTTTGATAGAGGCTACTGAAAACATTGATGCAAGTTATTGTTAATAAGATTTTTTTATAGACTTCCATATTCTGCCCTCTTGTATAGATTTGTGAAAATGAACAGTGATAGACATTTTGCCTGAAAACAGAATTTGAAAATAATTTCTAGAAAAGGTAAACACAGCTATCTGTATGGCTTTGTAAAAATGAACAACCATATTCTGGCCAATTGTATAGATTTGTAAATATGAACAACCATATTCTGGCCAATTGTATAGATTTGTAAAAATGAACATGAACAGATTATTATTTATTTTTACTTTTTTTTTAAATGAAAAATAACTATTTTAAACAACATCAACTGTGAACTGATTTGTGTGTGTGTGTGTTAAAGAGACAGACAGGGAGGGACAAAGAGAGAGAGGCTACATTACTTGTACTGAAACTGTTCTCTTCTCTCTTTCGATGCAGCAAAGCGGTCAATGACTTTCTCATTGAAACCAGGCATGCTGAGGACTAGTTCACTCTCCATGGAAAGCATGGCCAGTGCATTCAGACGTTCCTGGCCCATTGAATTTCGCAGGAATGTCTTAACTCGTGTCAAAGTTGAGAAACATCTCTCAGCTTCAGCTGTTGTCATGGGAGTAGTTATGAGGATGTTCAACAGAGTCACAGTCTCAGAGAACGTCTCCTGGAGGTTGTAGCTCATGAGAACCTGGTACAGTGCCAGTGCACTACAGTTTGACTTTCACGTCATCTGCAAAAAGACAGTTCAGTCTCTCCAAAAGCACACTGGCGATTGAGACTGAGGTTGATTCCGAGATGGGAAGGAACTCAAAAAAGCGCTCCTGCACTTTGTGGTTGCTATCTATGTACCTCAGCACAAGCACCAGCTGTGTCTGTGTAGAAACGTCCGTGGTCTCGTCAGCTTGGATAGCTACGAAGTTCGCCGACTTCACCTCCTCCACAATATGTTCCCTCATGACCGCTAGCATACACTCCAGTAGCTCGTTTTGAATGGTCTTTGATGTGAACTTCTTTCAAAGAGACAATCGAGTTGCACTGAACGCTAGCCATGTTGATAGTAGTACGTGAATTGATTGACGCTGCTACCCGCTCTTTTCTTAGTTACGTTCATGGTTATGTTACGTATGACGAAAGCGCGTAAGTGCAAGCCCTCAGAAACCCATAGAGATTGTATTGAAAGCTCTGATATTTGAAAAAAATAGATTTTACATGATAGTCTATGAGAGACCCCTGGGCGATTTTCAACCTGACTGAAATCGCCCCAAAAGGGGCGGGGCCATTTGAAGCACGACTTTAGCCTGATTGGACATTTAGTGGCAGATCAGACGTCTAGATTAGAACACTGATAACTACTGTTGCCGTGATATAATTGATTAGGAAAAAAATCCCTTCCTTTTCCCGTTTGGCAGTGCGTCGCCCATATCGCCCTAATGAACACACCGCCCCTTTCTGGGATACTAGGCCTGCAATATTGTTTTATTTGGCCATCTATCATGGACTGGTGCTTTTTCAGTTGATGTGTATTGCTGCTCTTTTCCTCTGCTCAGTGAGATGTGCAGTGTGGCCTAATCACAGATCAGAGTATTAATTTCTAGGCACACAGAAAAGGGCTGTTGCTTGCCATGCAATACAAAGGTACCGAGTAGGCCTAATCAACACCTATTGATTATTTTATGTTGACCGCTTCCTTCTGGTGTGCAGTTTTCTGTTCAGCATACCTGGTATGAAATGTTTGTGTTTCCTTCTGTTGTTCTGTCACTGTGGAGACACACACATACACAGTTTATGAGAGTTTATGGGCTGCCTCATTCTAGTTCTGCCTGGTAAAAAATAGTATAAAGGTTTTGAAATGTGTGTTACTTGTGCTTATTTTTTTATTATTATTATTTTATTTGATAAGTACTTGAATTTACCGGAATTATTTTAATTTAAGCTATTTTGTAATTCATTTTAATTTATTTTATTGTTGGATGAACTATAATTTGCCTAAAGATGATTATTTTGTATTTTTGTCTGTCTGATTGTTGCCTTGTGTTAAAAATAAACTCAAGTAACTCAACAGTTACTCAGTACTTGAGTAGTTTTTTCACCAAGTACTTTTTTACTCTTACTCAAGTAATTATTTGGATGACTACTTTTTACTTTTACTTGAGTCATATTTGTTATATCTAGCCTAGCTGTAGAAGAACGGACATCTGCACAATTTCACATTGTACATCACTCTGTCGTTTAATGACATGTGCCACACATTCTGACAACCCATTCATCCGTAAAGCAGCACACTGTCGTAAACCATAACAACGTACAGTATGACGTACAGTACGTCGTACCATACATAACATTTCCCCCCCTTTCCAAAACCAGGGACTGGTACCATATATAAAATGTCCATAGGGCAAGAACCTAGAGTGATACCTGTAAGAAATAAACATTAACCCTTAAACGGATGGACTCTCCAAACTAGCCAGTTCAGTCCATTAACCTGGAGGTTGACTAAGACACCTAACGGAGCCTAAGAATGAAAAGAGGTTAAGTAGTCCCCCAGATAAGCAGGGCGAGTTCGTGCCCGCATAGGTCTTTCTTCATCCGCCACCGCTTGTGGATCTGGCCCTTGGGGAGCCCACAGAGGCTGGGGCTCGGGTGGTAGTGGTGGAGGAGGTCCATCCGGTGGCGTCTCTGGCCTGCATGTCTGTTTTGTGTGCCTTTGTGTTCCTCGAGGGGCAGGGACTTTTCTGAGGCGGCTGGCGTGCCAGCGTGATCCATTGCTCATCATGAAATATGGCGGGCCCCAGTTGTCGACTGACCTGCAAGTGGTCCGACCTGAATGAGGGCATTTTGTTGCACTGCTGAGGCCGTCGGGCTCGGACCCAGTTTGACACTTGGATGATCGACAACTTCGAGCTAGTAGCAGGGGCCGAACGACACACTCACTTTCGCAAAGTGATTGTATTTTGAACAGTTCTTGCATATTTTCCCACGGGCTGGGCAGTTTGAAGCCCTTGAATTGTGAGAGCTAGCCCCACAGTTGCCACAGCTACTTCTGTTGGTTTGTCTGTGTGCCTGCTGCACGGGCATGCCGGTGTCTGTGTCCATGCAGCTATCGACGTGGGAGGGCGTGCGCAGCGCGTGATCGTTGTAGTGCGCCTGCTCGGGCTGAAGCTGCTGTGTGAGAATGGCTGGGGGCCGAGTGTATGCTGCAGAGCTGTCTGTTAGCATTGAAGAGCATTCCAACGCCGCTTCAACCTGGAGTGCTATTTTAATAGCTCCATCTAGTTGTAAATTATCCGATTCCAAAAGCAGTTTCTCCCATGTCTTTTCACATAACGTCCCCTCTATCAACTGATCCCTGATGATCTCGTCCTGAAGTGTCCCGTAGTTACAAGAGCTAGCCAAATCCCTCAGATTATCCACGTAGCTTTGAATGGACTCACCCGGCCGTTGGTGTCTCTTCCGTAGCCGGTAGCGTCGCTCTTTCCCGGCGAAGTGGTTGGAAATGTAGACGTGCGCGTATATAATAATAATATGCCATTTATCAGACGCTTTTATCCAAAGCGATTTACAGTCATGTGCGCATACATGTTTACGTATGGGTGGTCCCAGGGATGGAACACACTACCCTGGCGTTACAAGCGCCATGCTCTACCAATTGAGCTACAGATGACCACGTATAAATAGATCAATTATGCCTTTTTGATGGAAATATTGAGGTGGGATTTTGGAGATCAGTTCATAATTTACGCGCGCTCTCTGCAAATAAGGCGGGCCAGCTCGATGTCCTAGGGCACGATATGCACCCTCTTTGCGTGGATGGCACACAGTTTGATGTCCTCAAACAGACCGACCAGGTAAGCCTCGCTGGCCTCCTGCAGGGCCATCACGGCGGAGCTCTGGAAGCGCAGGTCGGTCTTGAAGAATAGGGCGATGTTTCTCCCCAGGCGCTGGAAGGGCACATTGCGGATGAGCAGCTCAGTGGAGCTTTGGTAACGACGGATCTCTCTGAGACACGGTGCCGGGCCTGTAACGGGGAGGCTCTCCTGCGCGCAGCCTTGGCGGCGAGCTGCATCCTGTAGGCTTTGCCACGGGTGGATTTGCGAGCGGTTTGCTTGGTTCTGGCCATGGCGCTAGCTTCCTTCTTAGACAGTCGGAGTATAGCCTCGAAATGCCCATGTGAAATGTATAAAGCCGGCAGTGGCATCTGCTGATTGGACACCATCTCCCCACCACCCCGATTGGCCCGTTACGGAGGCCTCCTCTGTCGGCTATCGGAAAAGGTTTTGCTTCTCTTTTTTTTTGACCGCGCACCCAAAACAGTACACTGCGCACCCAAAACAATACACTGCACGCCCATAAAACACACTGTACGCCAAAAAACAATACACTTTGCGTGCGCCAGCAATAATACACTGCGCGCCCAAAACAATAGATCACTGCTGGCCTTTACACGCAATAATTGTCGCCAAAGTCAAGAGTGAAATATTGTGTTATAATTTAATGCTAGCCTGCTATGGCAAACGAGGCCAATAGTACACTGCGCGGATGCAACTGCACACTGCGCGCAGGCAAAAGCACAATGTGTGCGCAAAAGTACACTGCCGGCCCTTTATGCGCAATAATAGTCGCTGAAGTCAAGAGTGAAATCTTGTGTTATAATTTAATGCTAGCCTGCTATGGCAAACGAGGCCAATAGTACACTGCGCGGATGCAACTGCACACTGCGCGCAGGCAAAAGCACAATGTGTGCGCAAAAGTACACTGCCGGCCCTTTATGCGCAATAATAGTCGCTGAAGTCAAGAGTGAAATCTTATGTTCTAATCTAATGCCAGCCTGCTATGGCAAACGATGCCAATAGTTCACTGCGCGCAGGCATTAGGACACTGCCGCGCGATAATATTAGCCAAAGTCAAGAGTGAAATCTTTTGTTCTAATCACCACATGTTCAGTAATGGCATTTCCCCCCTTTATTCAAATTACAACCTCTCACTTTCAGTTATTTGAAATGAAATAATCTCTCAAATATCACTATATCTAAAACAAGCCATAGAAAGTTGGTTGCAATTTCAATTAAATCATCCAGAAACGACAGAACAAACTCAAATACACTAATAGGAGAAAATATATATTTATTGATATTGTATGTTGTATAGCCTTACTTGTTGGTATCTCAGACGACCAGAACCTTAATAATAATCACCATACTTACTTCACATAGCACGGACATATAGTAGACTACTGACACTCACTCCTATGGAATGGGTATGGGGACTGGACACGCCCGGGACCCAGACCCTACTGTTGTCGATCACACATATTAATGTCGTGTTCACGGTGCTATCAGAGTTATCGGAAATACCTAGTTCCGACTGGGAAGTTTCACTTGAATGACCCTCCAAGTAGGAATTACAAGTGAGAAATAGTGAAAATGTTGTTGCCAATCTTATTGGTTTAAGAATTGTTCCGACTTCAAAACCACTTGAACACAATCATGTGGGAGTTACAACTTCCCATTTTCCACGAGAATGTGAAGTTGGCATAATACAGCATTCAAGTGCTAGTCGGTACTAGGAAACGGACATTTCTGACTTGCTAACTGGTTGAACGCGTTACAATAGCCTAAGTATATAATATGATTG
This sequence comes from Coregonus clupeaformis, assembly GCF_020615455.1. Classification (NCBI taxonomy): domain Eukaryota; kingdom Metazoa; phylum Chordata; class Actinopteri; order Salmoniformes; family Salmonidae; genus Coregonus; species Coregonus clupeaformis. Next base: position 88,605 of record NW_025535414.1, on the reverse strand, counting down.
ACATAACCACAATAGAAAGGCCTTGGAAGTGCCATAAGTGAAAGCCGACATATTTCATTATTTTTACATTAACCTCTTTAACATGTATTAAATGAATAATGAATAAAATTGTGTAATTTAGACTCTACGAAATATGAAATGCATTATGAAGAAAATCGTGTACTGTTGCCTACACGGAAAAGGGGCCTTTCTGACCAAAAGTGCACCAGTATCCCAAAGTATTAATCGAAATCAAGCATAGAAAACAGCGTTAGCATTAATAAAACAATTTTTCCCACGAATTAAGTTGCACGTAAATGTGTGTATTTTCTCACAAATGATGTTCAGAAAATCTCAAACAGTACATAGGCATACAACTACAATGTTTGAAACATTATTAAATAAAGACAACATTTCTGTATATTCATAACGTTTAATTAGCCATAATAAAGAAAAATAGGCTATCCGTTTATGGTTGTTGTGTGTTAAATTGCTGTCTTTTCGCACGAATTAAGTAGCACATAAATTCGTGTCTTTTCACACAGAAACGCACGAAATCTGCTGAAATACATTATGCTACCTGTGGTTTTTTCGAGCACGGTTATATGTCAGACATTTAAACGGCGACGGATAGCGGAAAGCAAACCCCGTATTGAGTCAATACTGTCATCGATTGGTAAACATAATCCTTAACGTAAATATCCCAGGTTAGTACACAACGATTTTCCTTACATGTTGTGCTAGGTCCTGCAGGACATCACCCCCTTCATCTTGCTGGGGAAAAAAATTACACACAAACACAGACATTTTTCAATGTTGGGAACAAATTTTACATGAACATTTAAATCAAGATGGATTAAGAGATGCCCAGGCTGATGCGCAAAGGCAACTATGCCGAGCGTATGGGCGCTGTCGCACCAGTCTACCTGGCTGCCGTGCTCGAGTGCCTGACTGCTGAGATCCTGGAGTTGGCCGGAGACATTGCCCGTGCAAACAAGAAGCCCCCATTACCTACTCCCCAAGAAGACCGTCAAAGCCAAGTAAATTCGCTACTGCGGCTTCAACTTGACAACTCAACCTCCAAAGGCTATTTTAAGAGCCAACCAATTGAGTGGGTGTATACACAATTATGTCGACTATTACTTACATACATGGCACTATATCATGTTCCCATATGAGGCCATGAATGAACAATAACACCTACTAGGCCTCGTTTGCCATAGCAGGCAAGCATTAGATTAGAACACAAGATTTCACTCTGGACTTTGGAGACTAATATTCCGCATAAAGGGCCGTCAGTGTGCTGTTGCGCGCGCACAGTGTGCTTTTGCCGGCGCGCAGTGTGTAGTTGTGTGCAGGCAGTGTACCATTGGCCTCGTTTGCCATAACAGGCTAGCATTAAAATATAACACAAGATTTCACTCTTGACTTTGACGACTATTATTGCGCGCAAAGGGCCAGCAGTGTGCTATTGTACGCACGCGCTTAGTGGACTATTGTTTTGGGCGCCCAGTGTATTGTGTTGGGCGCGCGGTCCTAAAAAAAAGAAGCAAAGCATCCCTTCCAGTAACCGACAGAGGAGTCCTCCGCAATGGGCCAATCGGGGTGGTGGGGAGATGGTGTCCAATCAGCAGATGCCACTGCCGTCTTTATACATTTCACATGGGCATTTCGAGGCTATACTCCGACTGCAAATCCACCCTTGACAAAGCCTACAGGAAGCAGCTCAACGCCAAGTCTGCGCGCAGGAGCGCCTGCCAGTTATAGGCCCGGCACCGTGTCTCAGAGAGATCCGTCGGCCACTGAGATGCTCGTCCGCATTGCGCCCTTCCAGCGCCTGTGGAGAAAAATCGCCGACCTGCGCTGCAGGAGGCTAGCGAGACTTACCTGGTCGGTCTGTTCGAGGACACCAAACTGTGTGCCATCCACGCAAAGAGGGTGACCATCGTGTCCTAGGACATCCAGCTGGCCCGCCTTATTGGCAGAGAGCGAGCTATAAGGAATAAGTCAACTCATCATTCAAGTAATATAGGGAGGGATCTTAGCACCACCTGCTGGATCAGAAGTACTCTTTACCGTAGGCTCAGAGAGCCATCATCTCTCAACCGGTGCAATTTTCATAAGTATGTGGTAAAAAAATAAATACAACAGCTCATCATATAGGCAGTGGTTTCAAAACTCTAAGCACATGTTCAAGTAGAGCACACCAAATCATACAGGTACTTGTTCACCACACTGAATCAGTGTTTAATCTAGAAATACATGCTTCGCATTGCAATACATGTTCTTGTAAAGTCATTGCTTTCCACAATGCAATGCTCACATCACTTTCCATGTGATATTGTTGTTCATTTGTTCAAATGTATTTGACTATGACCTAATCCGACTGCTCTGAATTCATAATCACTTCACGGTTTGGTGTTAACCTACCGATTTTCAACTGCTTTGCCTACTACAGATTAGGAACACTGTCATGAAAATGTATGGTTGGGAAGTCTAAAATGAGGGTAACTCCCCTTAAGGTAAATGTCTGTGTTCTGAGTGGCAAAAAAAAAAAAATATGTTTTATAACATTTAGATATGTGCATACTGGCTTTCCTTAGGCAAACGCATTTAGAAGGGAAAGAAGTGGAACCAATTAATACTTTTCTTGCTCTTCAATCAAAACAAAACCTTCACAAAGTGGTGCGTTTTGTCCCAAAATGACCCCTGAGGATTAGTGTGTTCTCATTTGTCAGTAATTGACCCTGACATACTCCCTTTAAATTGTACTATTTTACTCAAATATATACTGTAATGTACTACTATTATGATGATGACTATTATGATTTTACTTCACGGTAAGTAGAGCAAAATGCTGATGTTGACAAGATCAGAGACTCGTTCGTTCCTTTTTCAAACTCCCCGACGGTAGATGGCGCTGATGAGCGCCACTGAACCATATGCGCTGCACCCCGAAGTTAGTGACAGAAGAAGAGATACTATTGCTGCGAAATACAAAAACGTCACTACCTCAAGAAGTCTGATAATAAATTGAGCTGAGACGAGACTAGGTATGTAACAATGAAATGTCGTCCAATTGAGTACTCACTCTCTTAAACTTTAAATCTTGAAGTAAATTATTTGTTTGTGCGTGTGAACATGATTTAGTGTGGTGAATGTATTCCAAATAATTTAACATAAATACAGGAAATGATGCGCAAATATCAGCCGCTTTTGCAAGTCAAATCTATGCTGGACAAATGCACATTATTTTAATGACAGTTTTTTGATTACATGTTTTGTCTGCGCATTTGTTCGGTCGTATGTGACCGATGGTTAGCGAGCTCTCGTTTGGCCATGTGTTACTAGCTAACGTAGCCTAGACTAGCTAGCTAGCTAGACATTTGCACGCCAAAAGACAGGAAGTGATCAACCTTTTGCTAATATAGGATACTTGGATCGGTGATTTCATAGATTTCACATGCACAGATTGAATCCTATGAGATCAATGATTTTATTCTATATCAGGGTCATGATGTGAGTTCAGTGAGGAAATATTGTTCAGCTTTACTGGAGGTGGCCTCATTAAAGACTACCATGTGGGGCCAATAAACCATTTTCAGCCATGAATATTCCATCACGTGTGTGTGTGTGTGTGTGTGTGAGAGGGAGAGAATGTTCACTGCAATCTGATAACGAATAAGGGCATGTCGTAATCCAGGTGGAATAAACTGTGTCCCCCACATTGACAGAATGTCTGTATTTTTGTGTTATTTATTTTACAGGAAGCTGAGGGGGGTCATTTCCTGCGAGACCTTGCGCAACATGTAAAGGAAATGTATGCGATCAACGAGGAGGGTGCCGTGGCGAGTGATGGTCCAGAGGAGGTAGGCGTCATCCGTAAGTGATCACCGGTCGGAGTTTTGCAAAGGCTTCTGCAATTCTTCTTGGCGTGACATATGCTCTGAATCTCAGCCACCCCTAAAAGGCGGAGTACACGTTCAAGACATTCCAGAAAGTGTTTGTGGAGCTGGACTGCTCAAAGCACACAGTCAAGATGACAGGCCTCAAGAACAAATGACTGTCTTAAGCAGAATGACAGGCCAGAGGACAATTGTCATAGACTGAATGTCAGGGTTACTTTGTAACACCTTCGTAGTTAAACGCTGAGGTGCCTTTTGGAACTCTTCTCTCCCTTCATTTTCTCTGGTAGCAGGTCAGGAACGGTGTCCTCTACCACAGGCCCGCTTGTTGTTGGTGAAGCCGCCTGGCCCACAGAATCTGTGCTGGGACCAATCTCTGCCTACCGGGGGATGGTCACCGAGAGGCAGGACTCGAGCACATTGCGGTCTGGGACCCCGTCCCCGATGGGCCCGTGGCGGTCATCTAGGCTAAAGAAGTTAGAGGGTAAGGAAGACACGTTTATTCTGCAAGGTGTGTTTTAAAGGGTCACTGCCACTGTATTTTCCATTGCGTTTTTGTATACGAAAGATACAAAAGAGGTGTTTTTAATGAAGGATGTCATTGTGAAATGTAATGTCCATTTTGTTCCCGTACAGTTGCGGTTTGAAATTTCCTTTTTGGAATCCGTTGTATCATTTTGAGGTTTCATCAAGGTCACACACCTTTTACCACTGGTATTTTGACAATTCTACCATCAATCAATTAAGTGGATCTATAAAGCCCTTTTTACATCAACAGATGTCACAAAGTGCTATACAGAAACCCGGCCTAAAACCCCAAACGGCAAGCGATGCAGATGTAGAAACGCGGTGGCTAGGAAAAACTCCTTAGAAAGGCACAAACCTAGATAACAACCAGGCTCTGAGGGGTGCCCAGTGCCCTTCTGCCTGTGCCGGGTGGAGATTATAACAGTATACGTGGCCATTAAGGGCACATTTTTCTCCAAGATGTTCAAACGTTCATAGATGACCAGCAGGGTCAAATAATAAGCACAGTGGTTGTAGAGGTTGCAACAGGTCAGTCAGTACATCAGGAGTAAATGTCACTTGTTGTTAGTGTTGTAGTTCCTATTTCTACGGTGTTGCCTACCTGCAGCAATCAGGATTTACCTGCAGTGTTGATAGCAATTCAGTAATTTGTCAACTCATAATAACAGATGTTTTGCAAACCGTTGATGTTTAAATAAATGGATTCCCGGTGTCCGGATACCTTTTCTCTTAAGGGATGTGATTGAGTGAATCCAAAGTAAGTTGGTCTAAATACATAATAGGATGAATCATTCAGGTAAAATAACACAATGTCTATTTGAGTCGAATCAACGTAATATAATCATTTTTACGTCTCTATCATCTTTACTCAATGTATTGGACCACATCAACTCAACTTACTCAAGCTTATCTACTCATAAAAACAAGCAAAAGATCTACTCAACAATATGACGTGTGCTTTTGTTGACTGTAATAGCTTGAGTACATTCCACAAAGTCATTTTTTACAGTGTATCTAAAGACACGTTTGTTGTGGTGATGCACTTTTTCTTTGACGTTGAACTTGCATTGAACAGACAAATCCATTTCGTTACAACCCTTTTGTAGTATGACTTAGGAATATTTGTTGATGATCCTAATGTCTATGCGTGAATAGTGATTGGTTGTTGGTGAAATATTGCTGAGAACCCATCGTTTCCTGGCCTTTTTTCACTATTGAGCAATTTTGAAACATTTGTTTTGCTATTGGATTCATAATGGTGACCTGGGACAAGTAATTCAGCAGTAAGAGTTCAGCAGTTGCCATTAAAGCGATCGAACCAAGTCATCCTAATAGGCTAGTATTAGCCTAAAGCAGGGTTTCCCAAACTCGGGCCACGTTTTGGGAGTTTTTGCCCTAGCACTACACAGCTGATTCAAATAATAAACTCATCATCATCAAGCTGGAGTATTAGAATCAGTTGTGGAGTGCTAGGGCAAAACGCAAAACGCGCACCCCTTGGGGACCCCAGGACCGCATTTGGGAAACGCTGGCCTAAAGAGCAAATGCTGAAAGGGAATCACCATGAGGTGCAGTACCCACATTTAACCACAAGATGGCCTCCGTGCTCCACTGTAAAGTTTGGGCCTCTGAATGACAGTTTTTTGGATGACATGTTTTGTCTGCACATTTGTTGGGTCGTATGTGACCGATGGTTAGCGAGCTCTCGTTTGGTCATGTGTTACTAGCTAACGTAGCCTAGCCTAGACTAGCTAGCTAACTTGTAGCTAATTTTCCCCAAACCTCTGACACTCTCTAGCGGTAGGATGACTAAATCGCTGCGAGGTCAACGTTTAAATTCAACGGTACGTTTTGCTTCTAACGACACCCTTCTAGCTAGCTGACCACCCATTTTCAGTGCAATTTGAGAAAGTGAAGGCAGGTTTTGAGCGTTTTCAAATAAGTTATATGTACACATTTAGTGGAACACGCTGCGTATTCTAAAATTCGACTGCGCGACAGACCACACATCATGTAATATCCATCTGTTTACCTCTGAAAAATAGCTAACGGATTTTCTAATGTTACTAGCTTAGTTGCTAAATGTTGATAGAAGTGCTAAGACAGCAAAAAGGGAAAACATTTAAAGCGTTAGATAATACATATCACGAAAACAGCGGAATGTGGTCAAGCTTTATCGTATCAGACGGAGGCGTTTTGCACAATCTGCAAAAATGTATTTGGAACTTTGACCCGTGAACTGTTTGACACCTATCACTGTTGGGTATGTTTCGTCTTACAACAGCTACATCGAGGTAGTATTTAGTCAAATTGTACAATGTATCCATCAATATTAAACTCATTGGGACACTAATTGTCATTACAGATAACATCACACAAAAAACTTGGGTACACTTTTTAGTTATTGTGTAAACGTTCATCACCTTTCAATGCCTTGGCTGTGAAATGTAAATGTGTATACATATTCAGATATCTTTCCAAAATGTGTATAGTATGCCAAGTTATTTAGGTACATGTATTAACACCACAGCGTGGAGAAAGTCAAGAGGAAGCAGTGGACGTGTTCCGTGCCATGGAGGACTGCTGGGCAGGGAAGGCTATCCCCCAGGCTGCCAAGGTTAGGCTTATTTTGTTATTAGGAGAGTACCGTGTGTATGTGATGTTTATCTGCTAGTAACATTTTGGTTTTCTTATCTACCAAGGTGCGTGGTGTACCTCGGCAGACCCTGGCGGACAGGCTGAGCGGCCTGGTGACCCGTGGTTGTCGCAGTGGACCGCCCACGTTGCTTGCACCAGAGGATGAAAATTCTCTGGTGCAGTACTGTATCTACTGCGTCGGCCGTGGGATCCCCTTCACCAGACAGAGGCTGATGAAATACGCCGACAAAATATGCAGGTATTTGGTGTTCTCTGTATTTATGTATGTAGACTGGTGGACTGACTGTTCTCAATGTGTGTGATGTAAATGTGGATGTGTATGGTGATGCCAAAACAAACATTTTCATCCTGGATGGACACTTATATGTATTCTATTCTATTGTAGGTTTCGGCACCCAGGGGAAAACAATCCCACCACTGGGGAAGCGGTGGTGGGAAATGTTCAGGAGGAGCCACGAGAACCTGCGCGTGAGGAGGCCGGACACCCAGGACAGGGGGAGTGCTGAGTGTGGCACGCGTCTGACGATGGACACCTTCTTCGCTTCTTATGAGAAGCACTTGAAGGAGAGTGGGTTGAGGGAGAAACCCAGACAAATCTATAACTGCGATGAGTCTGGGTTTCGTAGCGACCAGAGCAGGCACAAAGTGCTTGCTCCCCGGCCCGCAAAACACGTGTACCAGCAGGCTCCTGGGACCAAGGAGCACATCACAGTGCTGGCCTGCGTCAACGCAGCTGGGGAGGATGTCCCCCCCAATCCTCCCCCCTCCCCCTTTATCATCTACCCCAAGTGTTTCCCCGGTGGCCACTACACACTTGGATGCCCCCCCCCCAAGCCTTGGCTAGCGGTGGCTACATTGACGGGGACCATGTTCAGGAAGTGGTTTCTGCACTTCATTAAGCATGCAGTGAAGGAGCGCCCTCTCCTTCTCCTCTTCGATGGGCACAATAGCCACATGGACCCGGAGGTGCTCGCGGCGGCACTAAGGGAAGGGGTTCTACTTCTTTGTCTTCCACCACACTGCACCCGTGTCCTGCAGCCGCTGGACGTGGCATACTTTGGCCCTTTAAAGGCTGAGTTCTCCAAGGTAGCTGGAGACCTTAGCCATTTTGACCACTCCTACATGGTAAACAAATCAGAATTTGCCAGAGTATTCCGCTACTCGTACCAGCGATGCAAGGACATGCGCTATGTGGTGGAAGGGTTTAATAAGTGTGGCCTCTTCCCTTTTTTGACCCTTCAGCCATTGAAGGGTCCCGTTTAATGTTGTCTCTGTCCCTACTGTGTCCCACCACCGTCTCTCCTGGAACCAGCAGCACTGTGCCATCTGTCAGCGCCTCCTCCCCAGCGACCACAGGAGGACCCTCAGCCCCTTCTCCAGTCCCAGTCCCAGGCCTAGCTCTAGAAGAGCACCCCCTAATAGAGGGTGGGCTGATAGCGAAGGACCTGGCGCACATCCTTACTGTCCTGAAGTATCGGATGGACCGATACAGAAGAGTCGCTGTGGTCGCCACGTGCCTCACCGGGGAGGAATACACGCGCCGGTGGCAGGAGAGGGGTGAGAAGGAGAGGGCCGAGACAGAGGAGAAAGAGCGTCGGGCAGCCCTCAGAACACAGAGGGCACAGGAGAGGCCTGCCGTGGATGAGACCATTGGCGCCATCGCCTCTGCGGGACCCCCTGCCGGAACCACTCCTGACAGCTGTATCACCACTGCCAGTGCCTCCCGGTGTGCAACACCTGTAGGAGCCGCCGGAGTCCCCAGCTGCAGAAGGCCACGTGCCTACTCTCCCGGCCACACCGTCGTCGGCCCCTCAACCCCACCGTTACAAACACCGGCTCCTCCAAGCCATCGTCGGCGGTTTTGTCCACCGCCACCGCGATGCACACCACCCACCCTGTCTGTCACCACCAACACGGCCTCCTCTGGACCAACTGCCTCCTCAGACTCCCCTGGTCACACCACCGTAGCGGCCTCATCTGGTGTCCCTGGCCCCCTGCAATTTGAATACCGCCACCTCCACAGGTAAACGCGTGTTAAATTACATAAAAATGACTGTTTGTTATCTGTTTTATACAACAGCAATGTAAACAACAGAATATCTCTTTACATATCTACAGTGCATAGCACCAGCCCTCAAGTCATCTCCACCTCCTCCAAAACCTCTGCGGCTTCCTCCAGAGGTGTTGGTGTAAAAAAGTGGAAAAGGGTTTTCATGAAACATGCTCTGTCTAACAGTACTTTTTCTCAAACTGCAGCACAGAAAAGGAAGAGAAAAGCTCCACCGGTCACGTCGGTCACGCCACCCATGGCACCGCTCTCAGGTACTTCATCTGTTTTTCTCTCTCTCTCTCTCTCTCTCAGTTGTATCAATTACTATTGTTGCTGAAGAACTTCTACATTTTGTAAAACCATATTAATCCATCTATTATTTGGTATAAAAGAAGACCACCTGCTGTGCTCGCTGCGGGGAGCGTGATCCGCCTGCAAGCTCCTCTCAGGAGTGTAGATCCGAGGTGCCATGGTTGTGCTGTGACTTCTGCCAGCACTGGTTCCACTGCAGGTGTGTGCAGTGGGATCAAGAGGTAGCGGTGGAGCTGGAATATTATTGTGATTTTTGTGACAATATAAGGATGGAGGTCGAGATTTAATTGTTTGTGTTCATAAGAAATTATTTATTTGTACAAAAAAATAAGTCTAAAATGCTATATATATATATATATATATATATATATATATGGAACCACTCTTGTGTAGTTCTTCCTTTACTTTCCAAGTGCATCTCTGCAACAAACTCCAAGTGTTTTCATTGTTTATGTCAATGCACATCACTGAAAATAAAGGTTTATTTGATGTAAATTATTAATACTCATATTTTAGATTTAAACTGTTATCTACTTTCTCAAAACATAAGATGAATCTATAAGACAAATGATGAGACATTGTAGCTGATGGACCATTTTATAATCGTCCTCAAGAGGGCGCACCGGGCCACGCAATGAAAACTGGACAGGAAATTCATTATTTTTTACCGGAAGCCTAGCCAACTAGTCAAACACTTCCGGTACGCGGGCCGTGTGTCTCTTGAGCAAAATTGAACGGATATATCTTGTAATGGAACTGAATAGTAAGGTGGCCAACAACTGGGGCCCGAATGGCGATAATACGTGAGTTTTTTTTTCTCAAAACCGCTCATCAAAAAGCTGAAAATAGTATTTTCACTGAAATTTCAAACTTGCTAATTGCTAACATTTTGACATCACCAAAAATCACCTAACATTGATGGCTTGATCACAAGATAACATTGTTGAAGGTAATGCATTATTTAAACGCTGTTGAATATGCCGAGAATACGGCGTCCCACGCTACGTTTCCGCGTCCCCTTATTTGTGTCATACTACCTTTAGCTAGTAGGTAGCTAGCTAGGTTACTTTCTAAGCTAAGCTAACGTTAGCTAATTTAGGTTTGTCTGTATTAGCGCGAACTAGCTAGTAGCGTATCAACCGTGTTGAGACAGATAGCCTGCTCTGTTTAGAAGCCTCTCAGGTGAGTCGGCAGTCAAAAAAAGAAAATGCCAAATTATGTCTTCACTATGACAAACCTCTTTGTTATGAGCCTTGCTTGATGATATTTCAGTATTTGTCTTTCAGATCAATGAACAATTCCACAGGCTCACCGCAAAGCATCTTGAGGCAAGGTTTATGCAGGACACCCCTAAGCTGCTGTCCTTATTCCATTCCAAGGGAGGAGTACTTTCAGACAGATTGCGGGTCATGCTGGATGGTAAAGTATCCTCAGGAAAAATGCACTGTTTTGTATTTAGCTGGCTGATGTTCGGTGCTGCAATTTAAGCCACGGGCCCCACTGTGCTATTGTACACCTTTTGCTAATATAGGATACTTGGGTCTGTGATTTCATAGATTTCACATGCACAGATTGAATCCAATGAGATCAGTGATTTTATTCTATATCAGGGTCATGATGTGAGTTCAGTGAGGAATTATTGTTCAGCTTTACTGGAGGTGGCCTCATTAAAGACTACCGTGTGGGGGCAATAAAGCATTTTCATCCATGGATATTCGATCACGTGTGTGAGTGTGTGAGAGAGGGAGAGAATGTTCACTGCAATCTGATAACAAATAAGGGCATGTCGTAATCCAGGTGGAATAAAATGTGTTCCCCCACATTGACAGAATGTCTGTATTTGTGTGTTATTTATTCTACAGGAAGCTGAGGGGGGTCATTTCCTGCAAGACCTTGCGCAACATGTAAAGCAAATCTATGCGATCAACGAGGAGGGTGCCGTGGCGAGTGATGGTCCAGAGGAGGTAGGCGTCATCCTTAAGTGATCACCGGTCTGAGTTTTGCAAAGGCTTCTGCCATTCTTCTTGGCATGACATACAGTGAGGGGAAAACAGTATTTGATCCCCTGCTGATTCTGTACGTTTGCCCACTGACAAAGAAATGATCAGTCTATAATTTGAATGGTAGGTTTATTTGAACAGTGAAAGACAGAATAACAGCAAAAACTTCCAGAAAAAAACGCATGTCCAAAATGTTATAAATTGATTAGCATTTTAATGAGGGAAATAAGTATTTGACCCCCTCTCAATCAGAAAGATGTCTGGCTCCCAGGTGTCTTTTATACAGGTAACGAGCTGAGATTAGGAGCACACTCATAAAGGGAATGCTCCTAATCTCAGCGTGTTACCTGTATAAAAGACACCGGTCCACAGAAGCAATCAATCAATCAGATTCCATACTCTCCGCCGTGGCCAAGACCAAAGACCTCTCCAAGGATGTCAGGGACAAGATACTTATTTCCCTCATTAAAATGCAAATGAATTTATAACATTTTTGACATGCGTTTTTCTGGATTGTTTTGTTGTTATTCTGTCTCTCACTGTTCAAATAAACCTACCATTACAATTATAGACTGATCATGTCTTTGTCAGTGGGCAAACGTACAAAATCAGCAGGGGATCAAACTTTTTCCCCTCACTGTGCTCTGAATCTCAGCCACCCCAAAAGCGGAGTACACGTTCAAGGCATTCAAGAAAGTGTTTGTGGAGCTGGACTGCTCAAAGCTCAATGTCAAGATGACAGGCCTCAAGAACAAATGACTGTCTTAAGCAGAATGACAGGCCAGAGGACAATTGTCATAGACTGAATGTCACGGTTACTTTGTAACACCTTCGTAGTTAAACGCTGAGGTGCCTTTTGGAACTCTTCTCTCCCTTCATTTTTTCTGGTAGCAGGTCAGGAACGGTGTCCTCTACCACAGGCCCGCTTGTTGTTGGTGAAGCCGCCTGGGGCACAGAATCTGTGCTGGGACCAACCTCTGCCTACCGGGGGATGGTCACCGAGAGGCGGGGCTCGAGCACATTGCGGTCTGGGACCCCGTCCCCGATGGGCCCGTGGCGGTCATCTAGGCTAAAGAGGTTAGAGGGTAAGGAAGACACGTTTATTCTGCAAGGTGTGTTTTAAAGGGTCACTGCCACTGTATTTTCCATTGTGTTTTTGTATACAAGAGTTACCAAATAGGTGTTTTTAATGAAGGATGTCATTGTGAAATGTAATGTCCATTTTGTTCCCATACAGTTGCGGTTTGAAATGTCCATTTTTGAATCCGTTGTACGTACCATTTTGAGGTTTCATCAAGGTACACACCTTTTACCACTGGTATTTTGACAATTCTACCATCAATCAATCAATCAATGAAGTGGATCTATAAAGCCCTTTTTACATCAACAGATGTCACAAAGTGCTATGCAGAAACCCAGCCTAAAACCCCAAACGGCAAGCGATGCAGATGTAGAAACGCGGTGGCTAGGAAAAACTGCCTAGAAAGGCACAAACCTAGAGAACAACCAGGCTCTGAGGGGTGCCCAGTGCCCTTCTGCCTGTGCCGGGTGGAGATTACAACAGTACGTGGCCATTAAGGGCACATTTCTCTCAAGATGTTCAAACGTTCATAGAAGACCAGCAGGGTCAAATAATAAGCACAGTGGTTGTAGAGGTTGCAACAGGTCAGTCGGTACATCAGGAGTAAATGTCACTTGGCTTTTCATAGGCGGCCATTTAGAGGTTGAAATAGCAGCAGGTGTGGTACAGATTTCTATTGGGAACTGTTGAAAAAAGGCGCACCTACAACATTAATGGGTTAAAGGAAAAATGACCAAAGTAATATACAGTGGGGGAAAAAAGTATTTAGTCAGCCACCAATTGTGCAAGTTCTCCCACTTAAAAAGATGAGAGAGGCCTGTAATTTTCATCATAGATACACGTCAACTATGACGGACAAAATGAGATTTTTTTTCTCCAGAAAATCACATTGTATGATTTTTAATAAATTTATTTGCAAATTATGGTGGAAAATAAGTATTTGGTCAATAACAAAAGTTTCTCAATACTTTGTTATATACCCTTTGTTGGCAATGACACAGGTCAAACATTTTCTGTAAGTCTTCACAAGGTTTTCACACACTGTTGCTGGTATTTTGGCCCATTCCTCCATGCAGATCTCCTCCAGAGCAGTGATATTTTGGGGCTGTCGCTGGGCAACACGGACTTTCAACTCCCTCCAAAGATTTTCTATGGGGTTGAGATCTGGAGACTGGCTAGGCCACTCCAGGACCTTGAAATGATTCTTACGAAGCCACTCCTTCGTTGCCCGGGCGGTGTGTTTGGGATCATTGTCATGCTGAATGACCCAGCCACGTTTCATCTTCAATGCCCTTGCTGATGGAAGGAGGTTTTCACTCAAAATCTCACGATACATGGCCCCATTCATTATTTCCTTTACACGGATCAGTCGTCCTGGTCCCTTTGCAGAAAAACAGCCCCAAAGCATGATGTTTCCACCCCCGTGCTTCACAGTAGGTATGGTGTTCTTTGGATGCAACTCAGCATTCTTTGTCCTCCAAACACGACAAGTTGAGTTTTTACCAAAAAGTTATATTTTGGTTTCATCTGACCATATGACATTCTCCCAATCCTCTTCTGGATCATCCAAATGCACTCTAGCAAACTTCAGACGGGCCTGGACATGTACTGGCTTAAGCAGGGGGACACGTCTGGCACTGCAGGATTTGAGTCCCCGGCGGCGTAGTGTGTTACTGATGGTAGGCTTTGTTACTTTGGTCCCAGCTCTCTGCAGGTCATTCACTAGGTCCCCCCGTGTGGTTCTGGGATTTTTGCTCACCGTTCTTGTGATCAGTTTGACCCCACGGGGTGAGATCTTGCGTGGAGCCCCAGATCGAGGGAGATTATCAGTGGTCTTGTATGTCTTCCATTTCATAATAATTGCTCCCACAGTTGATTTCTTCAAACCAAGCTGCTTACCTATTGCAGATTCAGTCTTCCCAGCCTGGTGCAGGTCTACAATTTTGTTTCTGGTTCCTTTGACAGCTCTTTGGTCTTGGCCATAGTGGAGTTTGGAGTGTGACTGTTTTGAGGTTGTGGACAGGTGTCTTTTATACTGATAACAAGTTCAAACAGGTGCCATTAATACAGGTAACGAGTGGAGGACAGGGGAGCCTCTTAAAGAAGAAGTTACAGGTCTGTGAGAGCCAGAAATCTTGCTTGTTTGTAGGTGACCAAATACTTATTTTCCACCATAATTTGCAAATAAATTCATAAAAAATCCTACAATTCTCAATTTGTCTGTCATAGTTGACGTGTATGATGAAAATTACAGATTATTTTTTATCCACAGAGGGTTCTCCCCAACAAACTGGCAAAGTACACAGACTTACTAGAGAACCACAGAAAGCGTAAGTCCTCCTCTTCCAGTGATACTCTTGTGAAAAATGCAAAAATCACAGCCTTCGCTGCCCCAGGACGGGTAACACAAGCAACGCTTGACAAGCTGGTGCTAAATTTTGTATGTGAGGCCAACCAACCATTTTCTGTGGTTGAGACGCCATCCTTCAAGACTTTGATAGAAACCTTGCAACCTCAAACAGTAATGACAAGGAAAACGTTATGCACAAGAATACAAGAAGCTGCAAAACACAAGAAGAGCATAATCATCAAAAAGCTGAGTGCTGTGAACTATGTTGCTACCACAACAGACTGCTGGTCTGCCAGACAACGTAGCTACTTAGGTGTCACCTGTCACTGGATAGACAACACCTCACTGGAGAGGCACTCCGCTGCATTGGCTTGTAGACCTGTCAAAGGCTCGCACACGTTTGATGTCCGTGCTGCTGCATTAGAGGAAATACATTCTGAGTACCACATCAGGGAAAAAGTGACCATGGCGACAACAGACAGTGGCTCAAACTTCCTGAAGGCCTTTCGATTATATGGTGAGGAGAAAAAGGAGGAAGCCATCAATGTACAAGAGGAGAGTGACTCCACCCTTGATGATGCAACAGAAGATCAGAGTGAGTCAGAGGTGGAGTGTCAAGATGTGTCTGCTATTCTGGATGACAACACAGGCCTTGAGTACCAACTTCCAAGGCACCAAAAGTGTGCATGCCATCTCCTCAATCTTATATCCACAGTTGATGCCACTGCTGCAGGAGGAGCTGCAAACGAAACCTACAAGAGGCTGTCTCGGTCTGCTTTTGCAAAGTGTCATGCTCTTTGGAATAAAACCAGCAGGTCAACCATGGCTCATGAAACAGTGGAACGTGAATGCAAGCTGCTGTTTCTCCGACCCAATCAGACACGCTGGAGCTCCCTGTTCCTCGCTGTAGAAAGGATTGTGCGCATTCACCGAGAGCAAGGAGAACAAGCAATTCGCAATGTCTGCACAGCATTAAAGATAAAGATGTAAGTTGACAAAATGTATATTTTGTTTTAAAAGAATAATAAAAATAAATAAGCCTTGCTGATTAATGGGTGATTCCACTTGTCTCAAGTAACTAAGTTTTCTTTGCATGGTGGTGTGACAATTGTGGATGACTTGAATTAAATAATTTAACTAATTTATTTTATTTTTATTTATTTGTGCATTTAACATGTACAATGCATAATAAACACATTGTACCAGAAATAGCTATAAGTAATTTTTTTATCGTTACATCTTTTATAGGTTCAATCCAGCTGAAATTGGGTTTTTGGTCGAGTATGCTGCTGTGATGAAGCCTGTTGCCATGGTCCTTAATATCCTCCAAGGGGAATCATCTGTGCATATGGGCCTCCTGCTGCCAACACCTTACCAGTTGCGGGACAAGCTGAAGAGGTTGGAGTCAACTTGCAAAATGTGTACACCTCTTGTTCACGCCCTGCAGCAAGGGATCCAGAAACGTTTTGGAGACGTCATGAAAGAGCCTGAGCTGATTGCAGCAGCAATACTCCTACCAAGATTCAGAACATCCTGGACCACAGAGGAGAACATCTTAAATGCTGGTAAATATAATTGTTTATCAATTCAAATGTGAACCAGTAGACATTGACCTATATAACTCTGTATAATATTACTGTAATTTAGGATTATAGTGTGTCAGTGACAAACCACAGGGTGGCAATATAGTTAGAAGCTCAGGTAGCTTTTAATGTCAAACATCAGCAGCTTGACAGCCTATACAGTAGAAGGGTAAGAATAATGTGCAGACTTAATTCGTTTGAAAAACGATTTATCTTGCCCTAAAACCCACAGGCCTTGACTACATCAGAAATCACCTCAACACCGACTTGGATGATGTCACCAGCGCAAACAGCGGCCTCTCTGATGAAGACGACTTCTTTGCATCCATGGAGTTGGGAAAATCACAAGTAGGAGAGCTGGAGAGGTACCTTTCATGTCTGTCCCCTGCAGGTATGGATCTACTCCACACCTTTCCTCGCATCAAGAAGCTGTCACTCAAAGTCAACACAGGTCTTCCTGCATCTGCAGCCTGTGAGAGACTTTTCAGTCATGCAGGACTCCTGTTCACTGCTAAACGATCACAGCTTCACAGCAAGAACCTTGAGAGCCAGCTACTGTTGAAGCTTAATAGTGACATCACTGAGCGATTCTTTGGTGAAATAGTTTGTTTCTGCATGTTTTGACACACACACACAAACTCCCAGTGGGGCCTTCAATATAAAAGGGTTTTCATGTTACTGTGCCAAAGAGTTCCTGGAGTGTTGACTGAAGTCAACCAGTCAAAGGGCCAGTGTCAGCCTAAAGGTTAGAATATTGCCAAATCTGTTGTCTGCCTGTGGGAGTCTAGATGGGGGAAGCTGCTCCTCTCTCAGCTGCTTTTGAGCAAAGCGTGTAATCCCCTTAACTGTGTAATGGTTGTGCTAGAGAGCACAGAGCTATTAATGTATAACTCCATTGTAAAGACACATCATACATGCTTTATGCTGCTTATCTTGGGGGGTGGGGACAAGTGTGACTTTTTTTTTGCTGACTTTTCTTGTTAGATATTGGAGCTGAAGAAACATATGCCCCTCTACCCTCTCTCGATGCCTTAATTTGTGTTCTGGGATACTAGGCCTGCAATATTGTTTTATTTGGCCATCTATCATGGACTGGTGCTTTTTCAGTTGATGTGTATTGCTGCTCTTTTCCTCTGCTCAGTGAGATGTGCAGTGTGGCCTAATCACAGATCAGAGTATTAATTTCTAGGCACACAGAAAAAGGGCTGTTGCTTGCCATGCAATACAAAGGTACTGAGTAGGCCTAATCAACACCTATTGATTATTTTATGTTGACCGCTTCCTTCTGGTGTGCAGTTTTCTGTTCAGCATACCTGGTATGAAATGTTTGTGTTTTCCTTCTGTTGTTCTGTCACTGTGGAGACACACACATACACAGTTTATGAGAGTTTATGGGCTGCCTCATTCTAGTTCTGCCTGGTAAAAAAAAGTATAAAGGTTTGGAAATGTGTGTTACTTGTGCTTATTTTTTTATTATTATTATTTTATTTGATAAGTACTTGAATTTACCGGAATTATTTTAATTTAAGCTATTTTGTAATTCATTTTAATTTATTTTATTGTTGGATGAACTATAATTTGCCTAAAGATGATTATTTTGTATTTTTGTCTGTCTGATTGTTGCCTTGTGTTAAAAAATAAACTCAAGTAACTCAACAGTTACTCAGTACTTGAGTAGTTTTTTCACCAAGTACTTTTTTACTCTTACTCAAGTAATTATTTGGATGACTACTTTTTACTTTTACTTGAGTCATATTTGTTATATCTAGCCTAGCTGTAGAAGAACGGACATCTGCACAGTTTCACATTGTACATCACTCTGTCGTTTAATGACATGTGCCACACATTCTGACAACCCATTCATCCGTAAAGCAGCACACTGTCGTAAACCATAACAACGTACAGTACGACGTACAGCACGTCGTACCATACATAACATTTCCCCCTTTCCAAAACCAGGGACTGGTACCATATATAAAATGTCCATAGGGCAAGAACCTAGAGTGATACCTGTAAGAAATAAACATTAACCCTTAAACGGATGGACTCTCCAAACTAGCCAGTTCAGTCCATTAACCTGGAGGTTGACTAAGACACCTAACGGAGCCTAAGAATGAAAAGAGGTTAAGTAGTCCCTCAGATAAGCAGGGCGAGTTCGTACCCCATAGGCCCCCTGGGGACAGGGCTGGGGCTCGGGTGGTAGTGGTGGAGGAGGTCCATCCGGTGGCGTCTCTGGCCTGCATGTCTGTTTTGTGTGCCTTCGTGTTCCTCGAGGGGCAGGGACTTTTCTGAGGCGGCTGGCGTGCCAGAGTGATCCATTGCTCATCATGAAATATGGCGGGCCCCAGTTGTCGACTGACCTGCAAGGGGTCCGACCTGAATGAGGGCATTTTGTTGCACTGCTGAGGCCGTCAGGCTCGGACCCAGTCTGACACTTGGATGATCGACAACTTCGAGCTGGTAGCAGGGGCGAACGACACACTCACTTTCGCAAAGTGATTGTATTTTGAACAGTTCTTGCATATTTTCCCACGGGCTGGGCAGTTTGAAGCCCTTGAATTGTGAGAGCTAGCCCCACAGTTGCCACAGCTACTTCTGTTGGTTTGTCTGTGTGCCTGCTGCACGGGCATGCCGGTGTCTGTGTCCATGCAGCTATCGACGTGGGAGGGCGTGCGCAGCGCGTGATCGTTGTAGTGCGCCTGCTCGGGCTGAAGCTGCTGTGTGAGAATGGCTGGGGGCCGAGTGTATGCTGCAGAGCTGTCTGTTAGCATTGAAGAGCATTCCAACGCCGCTTCAACCTGGAGTGCTATTTTAATAGTTGTAAATTATCCGATTCCAAAAGCAGTTTCTCCCATGTCTTTTCACATAACGTCCCCTCTATCAACTGATCCCTGATGATCTCGTCCTGAAGTGTACCGTAGTTACAAGAGCTAGCCAAATCCCTCAGATTAGCCACGTAGCTTTGAATGGACTCACCCGGCCGTTGGTGTCTCATCCGTAGCCGGTAGCGTCGCTCTTTCCCGGCGAAGTGGTTGGAAATGTAGACGTGCGCGTATATAATAATAATATGCCATTTAGCAGACGCTCTTATCCAAAGCGATTTACAGTCATGTGCGCATACATGTTTACGTATGGGTGGTCCCAGGGATGGAACCCACTACCCTGGCGTTACAAGCGCCATGCTCTACCAATTGAGCTACAGAGGACCACGTATAAATAGATCAATTATGCCTTTTTGATGGAAATATTGAGGTGGGATTTTGGAGATCACTTCATAATTTACGCGCGCTCTCTGCAAATAAGGCGGGCCAGCTCGATGTCCTAGGGCACGATATGCACCCTCTTTGCGTGGATGGCACACAGTTTGGTGTCCTCAAACAGACCGACCAGGTAAGCCTCGCTGGCCTCCTGCAGGGCCATCACGGCGGAGCTCTGGAAGCGCAGGTCGGTCTTGAAGAACAGGGCGATTTTTTCTCCCCAGGCGCTGGAAGGGCACATTGCGGATGAGCAGCTCAGTGGAGCTTTGGTAACGACGGATCTCTCTGAGACACGGTGCCGGGCCTGTAACGGGGAGGCTCTCCTGCGCGCAGCCTTGGCGGCGAGCTGCATCCTGTAGGCTTTGCCACGGGTGGATTTGCGAGCGGTTTGCTTGGTTCTGGCCATGGCGCTAGCTTCCTTCTTAGACAGTCGGAGTATAGCCTCGAAATGCCCATGTGAAATGTATAAAGCCGGCAGTGGCATCTGCTGATTGGACACCATCTCCCCACCACCCCGATTGGCCCGTTACGGAGGCCTCCTCTGTCGGCTATCGGAAGGGATGCTTTGCTTCTCTTTTTTTTTGACCGCGCACCCAAAACAGTACACTGCGCGCCCATAAAACACACTGTACGCCAAAAAACAATACACTTTGCGTGCGCCCGCAATAATACACTGCGCGCCCAAAACAATAGATCACTGCTGGCCTTTACACGCAATAATAGTCGCCAAAGTCAAGAGTGAAATCTTGTGTTATAATTTAATGCTAGCCTGCTATGGCAAACGAGGCCAATAGTACACTGCGTGGATGCAACTGCACACTGCGCGCAGGCAAAAGCACAATGTGCGCGCAAAAGTACACTGCCGGCCCTTTATGCGCAATAATAGTCGCTGAAGTCAAGAGTGAAATCTTGTGTTATAATTTAATGCTAGCCTGCTATGGCAAACGAGGCCAATAGTACACTGCGCGCAGGCAAAAGCACAATGTGCGCGCAAAGCTGCGCTTGCGCAGTAATAGTCGCTGAAGTCAAGAGTGAAATCTTATGTTCTAATCTAATGCCAGCCTGCTATGGCGAACGATGCCAATAGTCCACTGCGCGCAGGCATTAGGACACTGCCGCGCGATAATATTCGCCAAAGTCAAGAGTAAAATCTTTTGTTCTAATCACCACATGTTCAGTAATGGCATTTCCCCCCTTTATTCAAATTACAACCTCTCACTTTCAGTTATTTGAAATGAAATAATCTCTCAAATATCACTATATCTAAAACAAGCCATAGAAAGTTGGTTGCAATTTCAATTAAATCATCCAGAAACGACAGAACAAACTCAAATACACTAATAGGAGAAAATATATATTTATTGATATTGTATGTTGTATAGCCTTACTTGTTGGTATCTCAGACGATCAGAACCTTAATAATAATCACCATACTTACTTCACATAGCACGGACATATAGTAGACTACTGACACTCACTCCTATGGAATGGGTATGGGGACTGGACACGCCGGGACCCAGACCCTACTGTTGTCGATCACACATATTAATGTCGTGTTCAGGGTGCTATCAGAGTTATCGGAAATACCTAGTTCCGACTGGGAAGTTTCACTTGAATGACCCTCCAAGTAGGAATTACAAGTGAGAAATAGTGAAAATGTTGTTGCCAATCTTATTGGTTTAAGAATTGTTCCGACTTCAAAACCACTTGAACACAATCATGTGGGAGTTACAACTTCCCCATTTTCCACGAGAATGTGAAGTTGGCATAATACAGCATTCAAGTGCTAGTCGGTATATAATATGATTGACATAACCACAATAGAAAGGCCTTGGAAGTGCCATAAGTGAAAGCCGACATATTTCATTATTTTTACATTAACCTCTTTAACATGTATTAAATGAATAATGAAGAAAATTGTGTAATTTAGACTCTACGAAATATGAAATGCATTATGAAGAAAATCGTGTACTGTTGCCTACACGGAAAAGGGGCCTTTCTGACCAAAAAGTGCACCAGTATCCCAAAGTATTAATCGAAATCAAGTATAGAAAACAGCGTTAGCATTAATAAAACAATTTTTCCCACGAATTAAGTTGCACGTAAATGTGTGTATTTTCTCACAAATGATGTTCAGAAAATCTCAAACAGTACATAGGCATACAACTACAATGTTTGAAACATTATTAAATAAAGACAACATTTCTGTATATTCATAACGTTTAATTAGCCATAATAAAGAAAATAAAGAAAAATAGGCTATCCGTTTATGGTTGTTGTGTGTTAAATTGCTGTCTTTTCGCACAATTAAGTAGCACATAAATTCGTGTCTTTTTCACACAGAAACGCATCGAAATCTGCTGGAAATACATTATGCTACCTGTGGTTTTCTCGAGCACGGTTATATGTCAGACATTTAAACGGCGACGGATAGCGGAAAGCAAACCCCGTATTGAGTCAATACTGTCATCGATTGGTAAACATAATCCTTAACGTAAATATCCCAGGTTAGTACACAACGATTTTCCTTACATGTTGTGCTAGGTCCTGCAGGACATCACCCCCTTCATCTTGCTGGGAAAAAAAATAACACACAAACACATACATTTTTCAATGTTGGGAACAAATTTTACATGAACATTTAAATCAAGATGGATTAAGAGATGCCCAGGCTGATGCGCAAAGGCAACTACGCCGAGCGTGTGGGTGCTGTCGCACCAGTCTACCTGGCTGCCGTGCTCGAGTGCCTGACTGCTGAGATCCTGGAGTTGGCCGGAGACATTGCCCGTGCAAACAAGAAGCCCTCATTACCTACTCCCCAAGAAGACCGTCAAAGCCAAGTAAATTCGCTACTGGGCTTCAACTTGACAATTCCACCTCCAAAGGCTATTTTAAGAGCCAACCAATTGAGTGGGTGTATACACAATTATGTCGACTATTTCTTACATACATGGCACTATATCATGTTCCCACATGAGGCCATGAATGAACAATAACACCTACTAGGCCTAGTTTGCCATAGCAGGCAAGCATTAGATTAGAACACAAGATTTCACTCTGGACTTTGGAGACTAATATTCCGCATAAAGGGCCGTCAGTGTGCTTTTGCCGGCGCGCAGTGTGTAGTTGTGTGCAGGCAGTGTACCATTGGCCTCGTTTGCCATAACAGGCTAGCATTAAAATATAACACAAGATTTCACTCTTGACTTTGACGACTATTATTGCGCGCAAAGGGCCAGCAGTGTGCTATTGTACGCACGCGCTTAGTGGACTATTGTTTTGGGCGCCCAGTGTATTGTGTTGGGCGCGCGGTCCTAAAAAAAAGAAGCAAAGCATCCCTTCCAGTAACCGACAGAGGAGTCCTCCGCAATGGGCCAATCGGGGTGGTGGGGAGATGGTGTCCAATCAGCAGATGCCACTGCCGTCTTTATACATTTCACATGGGCATTTCGAGGCTATACTCCGACTGCAAATCCACCCTTGACAAAGCCTACAGGAAGCAGCTCAACGCCAAGTCTGCGCGCAGGAGCGCCTCCCAGTTATAGGCCCGGCACCGTGTCTCAGAGAGATCCGTCGTTACCAAAGTGCCACTGAGCTGCTCATCCGCATTGTGCCCTTCCAGCGCCTGTGGAGAAAAATCGCCGACCTGCGCTTCCAGAGCTCCGCCGTGATGGCCCTGTTACTAGCTAACGTAGCCTAGACTAGCTAGCTAGCTAGACATTTGCACGCCAAAAGACAGGAAGTGATCAACCAGTGTCCCAGTGTTGAAGACATGAATGACAGATAGCCTGCTCTGTTTTAGAAGCCTCTTAGGTGAGTCGGCAGGCAAAAAAAGAAAATGCCAAATGATGTCTTCACTATGACAAATCTATGCGATCAACAAGGATGGTGCCGTGGCGAGTGATGGTCCAGAGGAGGTAGGCGTCATCCTTAAGTGATCACCGGTCTGAGTTTTGCAAAGGCTTCTGCCATTCTTCTTGGCATGACATACAGTGAGGGGAAAACAGTATTTGATCCCCTGCTGATTCTGTACGTTTGCCCACTGACAAAGAAATGATCAGTCTATAATTTGAATGGTAGGTTTATTTGAACAGTGAAAGACAGAATAACAGCAAAAACTTCCAGAAAAAAACGCATGTCCAAAATGTTATGAATTGATTAGCATTTTAATGAGGGAAATAAGTATTTGACCCTCTCTCAATCAGAAAGATGTCTGGCTCCCAGGTGTCTTTTATACAGGTAACGAGCTGAGATTAGGAGCACACTCATAAAGGGAATGCTCCTAATCTCAGCGTGTTACCTGTATAATTGTTTTATTTTTATAAAAGACACCGGTCCACAGAAGCAATCAATTAATCAGATTCCATACTCTCCGCCGTGGCCAAGACCAAAGACCTCTCCAAGGATGTCAGGGACAAGATACTTATTTCCCTCATTAAAATGCAAATGAATTTATAACATTTATGACATGCGTTTTTCTGGATTGTTTTGTTGTTATTCTACATTTACATTTTAAAATGTAAAATGTTATTCTGTCTCTCACTGTTCAAATAAACCTACCATTACAATTATAGACTGATCATGTCTTTGTCAGTGGGCAAACGTACAAAATCAGCAGGGGATCAAATACTTTTTCCCCTCACTGTATGCTCTGAATCTCAGCCACCCCTAAAAGCCGGAGTACACGTTCAAGGCATTCCAGAAAGTGTTTGTGGAGCTGGACTGCTCAAAGCTCACAGTCAAGATGACAGGCCTCAAGAACAAATGACTGTCTTAAGCAGAATGCCAGGCCAGAGGACAATTGTCATAGACTGAATGTCAGGGTTACTTTGTAACACCTTCGTAGTTAAACGCTGAGGTGCCTTTTGGGAACTCTTCTCTCCCTTCATTTTTCTGGTAGCAGGTCAGGAACGGTGTCCTCTACCACAGGCCCGCTTGTTGTTGGTGAAGCCGCCTGGGGCACTGGGAATCTGTGCTGGGACCAACCTCTGCCTACCGGGGGATGGTCACCGAGAGGCGGGGCTCGAGCACATTGCGGTCTGGGACCCCGTCCCCGATGGGCCCGTGGCGGTCATCTAGGCTAAAGAGGTTAGAGGGTAAGGAAGACACGTTTATTCTGCAAGGTGTGTTTTAAAGGGTCACTGCCACAGTATTTTCCATTGTGTTTTTGTATACAAGAGATACCAAATAGGTGTTTTTAATGAAGGATGTCATTGTAAAATGTAATGTCCATTTTGTTCCCATACAGTTGCGGTTTGAAATGTCCATTTTTGGAATCCGTTGTACGTACCATTTTGAGGTTTCATCAAGGTACACACCTTTTACCACTGGTATTTTGACAATTCTACCATCAATCAATCAATCAATGAAGTGGATCTATAAAGCCCTTTTTACATCAACAGATGTCACAAAGTGCTATGCAGAAACCCAGCCTAAAACCCCAAACGGCAAGCTATGCAGATGTAGAAACGCGGTGGCTAGGAAAAACTCCCTAGAAAGGCACAAACCTAGAGAACAACCAGGCTCTCAGGGGTGCCCAGTGCCCTTCTGCCTGTGCCGGGTGGAGATTACAACAGTACGTGGCCATTAAGGGCACATTTCTCTCCAAGATGTTCAAACGTTCATAGAAGACCAGCAGGGTCAAATAATAAGCACAGTGGTTGTAGACAGGGACGGCCTGTTCAATAGGGCGATATGGGCGACGCACTGCCAAACGGGAAAAGGAAGGGATTTTTTTTCTAATCAATTATATCACGGCAACAGTAGTTATCAGTGTTCACGTCTGATCTGCCAGCCACTAAATGTCAAATCAGGCTAAAGTCGTGCTTCAAATGGCCCCGCCCGTTTTTGGGGCGATTTCAGTCAGGTTGAAAATCGCCCAGAAGTCTCTCATAGCCTGTCATGTAAAATCAATTTTTTTCACATTTCAAAGCTTTCAATACAATCTCTATGGGTGTCTGTGGGTTTGCACTTACGCGCTTTCGTCATACGTGACGTAACCATGAACGTAACTAAGACAATAGCGGCTAGCAGCGTCTCTGTTGCGACCTGCAGTGTGGCGTTATTTTATGTTTTTAATTTGTAGACTTAGTTTACAAACATTCTGCCAACCATGGATTTCCAGTGGTTGGTTTTGGACTGATCTTGTTGATCGTGTACATACCCGCTACGAACGGACTAAATAATGAAAACGCTGCTGGCAGCGGAATCCCAATACAGCTGGGAGACTTGGCTGGATGACAGAGTCCCGGACAGAGAAGTGGAGCCGGCCGGCTTCACCCTGGTCACAGCGGACCGCGATCCTGGTAAGAGAGCGACTCTGTACCCCGACATTGAACTGCTTTCTGTGTCATTGCGACCTTACTATCTGCCCCGTGAGTTCCCCCAATTGTTTGTTACCGTTGTGTACTGTTGATAATCACAAGTTTACTGGAGAACTGAGACCAAGTAGAGACTTTGGACAGGGTGGATATGGTATAATAAAGGCAGTTTATTTAGAGGTAAAGATATCTGGAATCGCGTGCACGGACTCGTTCGTCAAACTCTTAGGGAGAAGAGAGCCCCGAAAACATTGTGTGCAGACATTTTATACAATAAATGATGTAGGTTGAATCTAGTAGTTCTGATCTTCTGATTGGTCCTGATGAGTTGGGCAGGTCCCCTCCACTGTTGCATTGGCTCTGAGTCGGGTTCTCTGTCTTCAAATGTTCAGCCTAAAGAGAGGGGATTTTTTGTGTGTGTGTGTGTGTGTGTGTTTAACAGTGATGATGTGTGTGTGTGTTGTGTTATCAGTGATGATGTGTGTGTGTGTGTGTGTGTGTGTGTGTGTCCTCAGAGCAAGAACTCGTGAGTTGGAAGAACTGAGAGACCTATGGCGTGGGTGTTGTCCTTGGCCACCTGCTGACAAGGCTGACAAGATAGGACTCTTTTGTCCATTGTTATAGGATAGAACAGCATTGATTGAAAACAAACGCCCAACACAAAATGGGTCATGCACAAGATTTTAGTCAGACCAAGCTATAACATTATATATTTACTACGACAGTACATTCAACCAAAAGCTAATATAACAAAGGCATCAGAGATTATTTATAATCTGTCACAGAAACTGGAATCCATCTCCCCAGATCAGTCAATAAATGCTTCTGGTATTGACTTATATGCTGCCCCTGTCTTCATGTTGTTGCTGGACATATCTTTTTTTAAATGTGTGTAGGTCACCTAAATCATCAGAAAAATTGCCCATCCTGAGGATTTTTTCAGGAGCCGCCACTGGTTGTAGAGGTTGCAACAGGTCAGTCGGTACAGTCGGTACATCAGGAGTAAATGTCACTTGGCTTTTCATAGGCGGCCATTTAGAGGTTGAAATAGCAGCAGGTGCGGTACAGATTTCTATTGGGAACTGTTGAAAAAAGGCGCACCTACAACATTATTGGGTTAAAGGAAAAATGACCAAAGTAATATACAGTGGGGAAAAAAAGTATTTAGTCAGCCACCAATTGTGCAAGTTCTCCCACTTAAAAAGATGAGAGAGGCCTGTAATTTTCATCATAGGTACACGTCAGCTACGACAGACAAATTGAGGAAAAAAAATACAGAAAATCACATTGTAGGATTTTTTATGAATTTATTTGCAAATTATGGTGGAAAATAAGTATTTGGTCACCTACAAACAAGCAAGATTTCTGGCTCTCAAAGACCTGTAACTTCTTCTTTAAGAGGCTCCTCTGTCCTCCACTCGTTACCTGTATTAATGGCCCCTGTTTGAACTTGTTATCAGTATAAAAGACACCTGTGCACAACCTCAAACAGTCACACTCCAAACTGCACTATGGCCAAGACCAAAGAGCTGTCAAAGGACACCAGAAACAAAATTGTAGACCTGCACCAGGCTGGGAAGACTGAATCTGCAATAGGTAAGCAGCTTGGTTTGAAGAAATCAATTGTGGGAGCAATTATTAGGAAATGGAAGACATACAAGACCACTGATAATCTCCCTCGATCTGGGACTCCACGCAAGATCTCACCCCGTGGGGTCAAAATGATCACAAGAACTGTGAAAAAAAATGAGATTTTTTTTTCCAGACAATCACATTGTAGGATTTTTAATGAATTTATTTGCAAATTATGGTGGAAAATAAGTATTTGGTCAATAACAAAAGTTTCTCAATACTTTGTTGTATACCCTTTGTTGGCAATGACACAGGTCAAACATTTTTTGTAAGTCTTCACAAGGTTTTCACACACTGTTGCTGGTATTTTGGCCCATTCCTCCATGCAGATCTCCTCCAGAGCAGTGATGTTTTGGGGCTGTCGCTGGGCAACACGGACTTTCAACTCCCTCCAAAGATTTTCTATGGGGTTGAGATCTGGAGACTGGCTAGGCCACTCCAGGACCTTGAAATGCTTCTTACGAAGCCACTCCTTCGTTGCCCGGTCGGTGTGTTTGGGATCATTGTCATGCTGAAAGACCCAGCCACGTTTCATCTTCAATGCCCTTGCTGATGGAAGGAGGTTTTCACTCAAAGTCTCACGATACATGGCCCCATTCATTCTTTCCTTTACACGGATCAGTCGTCCTGGTCCCTTTGCAGAAAAACAGCCCCAAAGCATGATGTTTCCACCCCCATGCTTCACAGTAGGTATGGTGTTCTTTGGATGCAACTCAGCATTCTTTGTCCTACAAACACGACGAGTTGAGTTTTTACCAAAAACTTCTATATTGGTTTCATCTGACAATATGACATTCTCCCAATCCTCTTCTGGATCATCCAAATGCACTCTAGCAAACTTCAGACGGGCCTGGACATGTACTGGCTTAAGCAGGGGGACACGTCTGGCACTGCAGGATTTGAGTCCCTGGCGGCGTAGTGTGTTACTGATGGTAGGCTTTGTTACTTTGGTCCCAGCTCTTGCAGGTCATTCACTAAGTCCCCCGTGTGGTTCTGGGATTTTGCTCACCGTTCTTGTGATCATTTTGACCCCACAGGGTGAGATCTTGCGTGGAGCCCCAGATCGAGGGAGATTATCAGTGGTCTTGTATGTCTTCCATTTCTAATAATTGCTCCCACAATTGATTTCTTCAAACCAAGCTGCTTACCTATTGCAGATTCAGTCTTCCCAGCCTGGTGCAGGTCTACAATTTGTTTCTGGTGTCCTTTGACAGCTCTTTGGTCTTGGCCATAGTGGAGTTTGGAGTGTGACTGTTTGAGGTTGTGGACAGGTGTCTTTTATACTGATAACAAGCTCAAACAGGTGCCATTAATACAGGTAACGAGTGGAGGACAGAGGAGCCTCTTAAAGAAGAAGTTACAGGTCTGTGAGAGCCAGAAATCTTGCTTGTTTGTAGGTGACCAAATACTTATTTTCCACCATAATTTGCAAATAAATTCATTAAAAATCCTACAATATGATTGTCTGGATATTTTTTTCTCAATTTGTCTGTCATAGTTGACATGTACCTATAATGAAAATTACAGGCCTCTCTCATCGTTTTTAAGTGGGAGAACTTGCACAATTGGTGGCTGACTAAATACTTTTTTCCCCCACTGTAGGTGGCATCCATCAGCAGTGCTCGTGAACAGAGAAATGTTATAGGAACAAACGAGTAAAAGTGTTTAGATTATTGGGGTTGTTCAATGTTTTGGCATTGTAGTTTGAAAAAATATCCCACAGTGCAAACACGAGCTATTTGAGCCTCCATTTCCGTGAGGTATCCATTGTTACTATGAGAATATTTTGTTCCCCCTTGACGTCTATGGGGGTTGAAGCTCCATTGTATCTCTCGTAAGTAATGGTTCTGCCCACAGAGATCCTATACTAGTTAATGTTGTAGTTCCTATTTCTACGGTTTTGCCTACCTGCAGCAATCAGGATTTACCTGCAGTGTTGATTGCAAATCCGTAATTTCTCATCTCATAATAACAGATGTTTTGCAAACCGTTGATGTTTAAATGAATGGATTCCCGGTGTCCGGATACCTTTTCTCTTAAGGGATCTGATTGAGTGAATCCAAAGTAAAAATGTGAACATTTTTCTGACTTGGTCTAAATACATAATAGGATGAATCATTCAGGTAAAATAACACAATGTCTATTTGAGTTGAATCAACGTAATATAATCCTTTTTACCTCTCATCTTTACTCTATGTATTGGACCACATCTAAACAACTTACTCAAGCTTATCTACTCATAAAAACAAGCAAAAAGATCTACTCAATAATACGACGTGTGCTTTTGTTGACTGTAATATCTTGAGTACATTCCACAAAGTCATTTTTACAGTGTATCTAAAGACACGTTTGTTGTGGTGATGCACTTTTTCTTTGACGTTGAACTTGCATTGAACAGACAAATCCATTTCGTTACAACACTTTTGTAGTATGACTTAGGAATATTTGTTGATGATCCTAATGTCTATGCTTGAATAGTGATTGGTTGTTGGTGAAATATTGCTAAGAACCCATCGTTTCCTGCCCTTTTTTCACTATTGAGCAATTTTGAAACATTTGTTTTGCTATTGGATTCATAATGGTGACCTGGGACAAGTAATTAGTGAAAACCAGAGTTCAGCAGTTGCCATTAAAGCGATCGAACCAAGTCATCCTAATAGGCTAGTATTAGCCTAAAGCAGGGTTTCTCAAACTCGGGGCACGTTTTGGGAGTTTTTGCCCTGGCACTACACAGCTGCTTCAAATAATCAACTCATCATCATCAAGCTGGAGTATTAGAATCAGCTGTGGAGTGCTAGGGCAAAACGCAAAACGCGCACCCCTTGGTGGCGTTTGGGAAACGCTGGCGTAAAGAGCCAATACTGAAAGGGAATCACCATGGTGTGCAGTGCCCACATTTAACCACAAGATGGCCTCCATGCTCACTGTAAAGTTTTGGCCTCTGCATGAGTCTCTCAGCAGCACTGCAACATGGGACTTTCAAAGTAAGTTGGCATGCAATGTTTTTCCGGACTGCATGCAAGGCTATTATTACACACAACTAATAGTGTCAATTATTCATCTGAACACAATTATTGTTACTATTCGGCCTATATTATCACTCGTTTCTTTTCCACCTCCTTTGTAAAGCATTTTACTGTGCTACTATAGTTCAAAGGCAGTGGATGATGCCAGAGTATATACACACACACACACACACACAACCATTGAAGCTAGACTTCAGGCAACTAAAAGGTGCAATACGTAGCTTTTAGATGTGTTAGTGAACAACATACATGGTGGCTAATGTAGAGGTGCGTGTATACATGGAACAATTGTGCCTTATTGATGGAAATATGGAGGTGGCTCTTAAAAAGAGCCTTTGGGGGATTTTTCGAGTTCAGGTAATCCTCATTTATGCGCGCTCTCCGCGAATACGGCGGGCCAGATAGATCTCCTTGGGCATGATGGTCACCCGCTTGGCGTGGATGGCGCACAGGACACGACAGGACCCAGAACCTACTGTTGTCGATCACACATTAATGTCGCGTTCAGGGTGCTATCAGAGTTATCGGAAATACCTAGTTCCGACTGGGAAGTTTCACTTGAATGACCCTCCAAGTTCGAATTACAAATTGTGAAAATGTTGTTGCCAATCTTATTGGTTTAAGAATTGTTCCGACTTCAAAACCGCTTTAACACAATCATGTCGGAGTTACAACTTCCCATTTTCCATGAGAATGTGAAGTTGGCGTAATACATCATTCAAGTGCTAGTCGGTACTTGGAAACGGACATTTCTGACTTGCTAACTGGTTGAACGTGTTACAACAAGTATATAATATGATTGACATAACCATAATAGAAAGGCCTTGGAAGTGCCATAAGTGAAAGCCGACATTTCATTATTTACATTAACCTCTTTAACATGTATTAAATGAATAATGAAGAAAATTTTGTAATTTAGGCTCTCCGAAATATGAAATGCATTATGAAGAAAATCGTGTACTGTTGCCTACACGGAAAAGGGGCCTTTCTGACCAAAAGTGCACCAGTATCCCAAAGTATTAATCGAAATCAAGCATAGAAAACAGCGTTAGCATTAATAAAACAATTTTTCCCACGAATTAAGTTGCACGTAAATGTGTGTATTTTCTCACAAATGATGTTCAGAAAATCTCAAACAGTACATAGGCATACAACTACATTGTTTGAAACATTATTAAATAAAGACAACATTTCTGTATATTCATAACGTTTAATTAGCCATAATAAAGAAAATAAAGAAAAATAGGCTATCCGTTTATAGTTGTTGTGTGTAAGCCCACTGGTTAAATTGGTGTCTTTTCTACGTAATTAAGTAGCACATAAATTTGTGTCTTTTCACACAGAAACGCACGAAATCTGCTGAAATACATTATGCTACCTGTGGTTTTTCTCGAGCACGGTTATATGTCAGACATTTGAACGGCGACGGATAGCGGAAAAGCAAACCCATCGATTGGTAAACATAATCCTTAACGTAAATATCCCAGGTTAGTACACAACGATTTTCCTTACATGTTGACTTACAGTTAGTGAATACATATATATTCTTAATTTTTTTTAATACTGGCCCCCGGTGGAATCAAACCCACAACCTGGCGTTAGCAAACGCCATGCTCTATCAACTGAGCTACATCCCTGCCGTTCATTCCCTCCCCTACCCTGGGCGACGCTGGGCCAATTGTGCGCCGCTCATGAGTCTCCAGGTTGCGGCCGGCCGCAACAGAGCCTGGATTCGAACCAGGATCTCTAGTGGCACAGTTAGCACTGCAAAGCAGTGCCTTGAACCACTGCGCCACTCAGGAGCTATAGCGGCAGGGGAGGGAATGGCCGGCAGGGAGGTAGCTCAGTTGGTAGAGCATGGCGTTCTGCAACGCCAGGTTGTGGGGTCCATTCCACAGGGGGCCAGTATGAAAACAAAAAGAATAATATATGCACTAACTGTAAGTCGCTCTGGATAAGAGTGTCTGCTAAATAATGTAAAATGTAAATGTTGTTCTGTCACCGTGGAGACACACACATACACGTTTATGGGCTGCCTCATTCTAGTTCTGCCTGGTAAAAAAAAGTATAAACGTTTGGAAATGTGTGTTACTTGTGCTTAGTTATTTATTATTATTATTTTATTTGATAAGTACTTGAATTTACCTGAATTATTTTAATTTAAGCTATTTTGTAATTCATTTTCATTTATTTAATTAATTGGATGAACTATAATTTGCCTAAAGATGATTATTTTGTATTTTTGTCTGTCTGATTGTTGTCTTGTGTTAAAAAATTAACTCAAGTAACTCAACAGTTACTCAGTACTTGAGTAGTTTTTTCACCAAGTACTTTTTAACTCTTACTCAAGTAATTATTTGGTTGACTACTTTTTACTTTTACTTGAGTCATATTATTCTGAAGTAACAGTATTTTTACTTGAGTACAATTTTTGGCTACTCTACCCACCTCTGTATGTATATAAGCCAAGCTTACCTCCCGCCAGAGACACATCCTTACACGCAATAATAGTCGGCAAAGTCAAGAGTGAAATCTTGTGTTATAATTTAATGCTAGCCTGCTATGGCAAACTAGGCCAATAGTACACTGCGCGGATGCAACTGCACACTGCGCACAGGCAAAAGCACAATGTGCGCGCAACAGTACACAGCCGGCCCTTTATGCGCAATAATAGTCGCTGAAGTCAAGAGTGAAATCTTGTGTTATAATTTAATGCTAGCCTGCTATGGCAAACGAGGCCAATAGTACACTGCGCGGATGCAACTGCACACTGCGCGCAGGCAAAAGCACAATGTGCGCGAAACAGTACACTGCCGGCCCTTTATGAGCAATAATAGTCGCTGAAGTCAAGAGTGAAATCTTATGTTCTAATCTAATGCCAGCCTGCTATGGCAAACGATGCCAATAGTCCACTGCGCGCATGGCATTAGGACACTGCCGCTAATAATATTCGCCAAAGTCAAGAGTGAAATCTTTTGTTCTAATCACCACATGTTCAATAATGGCATTTCCCCCCTTTATTCAAATTACAACCTCTCACTTTCAGTTATTTGAAATGAAATAAGTGAGAAATAGTGAAAATGTTGTTGCCAATCTTATTGGTTTAAGAATTGTTCCGACTTCAAAACCACTTGAACACAATCATGTGGGGAGTTACAACTTCCCATTTTCCACGAGAATGTGAAGTTGGCATAATACAGCATTCAAGTGCTAGTCGGTACTAGGAAACTGACATTTCTGACTTGCTAACTGGTTGAACGTTACAATAGCCTACGTATATAATATGTTTGACATAACCACAATAGAAAGGCCTTGGAAGTGCCATAAGTGAAAGCCGACATATTTCATTATTTTTACATTAACCTCTTTAACATGTATTAAATGTATAATGAAGAAAATTGTGTAATTTAGACTCTACGAAATATGAAATGCATTATGAAGAAAATCGTGTAACGTTGCCTACACGGAAAAGGGGCCTTTCTGACCAAAAGTGCACCAGTATCCCAAAGTATTAATCGAAATCAAGCATAGAAAACAGCGTTAGCATTAATAAAACAATTTTTCCCACGAATTAAGTTGCACGTAAATGTGTGTATTTTCTCACAAATGATGTTCAGAAAATCTCAAACAGTACATAGGCATACAACTACAATGTTTGAAACATTATTAAATAAAGACAACATTTCTGTATATTCATAACGTTTAATTATGCCATAATAAAGAAAATAAAGAAAAATAGGCTATCCGTTTATGGTTGTTGTGTGTTAAATTGCTGTCTTTTTCGGTCGAATTAAGAAGCACATAAATGTGTGTCTTTTCACACAGAAACGCACAAAATCTGCTGAAATACATTATGCTACCTGTGGTTTTCTCGAGCACGGTTATATGTCAGACATTTAAACGGCTGACGGATAGCGGAAAGCAAACCCCGTATTGAGTCAATACTGTCATCGATTGGTAAACATAATCCTTAATGTAAATATCCCAGTTGTTTTTTTTTCTTTTTTTTTTTCGGGTAGATGGATCAGCTTAATATTGCAGATAGATTGTATCTTCTATCAATGTAATTGTCTGCATCACTTCCAATCCCCCATGTTTTATTTTATTTTTTATATATATATTCCCCTTTATTACTTTTCAACCCCACCATCCTTTCCCAACTTGGAGTAAATTAGTGAACAACAACGCCCAGGCCTCTACTTCCGGTCTATACTTACTATCTACACCTTATGGACAGAGTTAATTTTACAATAATTCTATATATATATATATTTTTTTTTTTTGCTCCTAAACTTCTTCTACTCTCAACCTCTCCGATTATTTTCATGATGTCCATCCGGTTTGCTTCTAAATGCCATATCTTTCTAACTGTGCTCTTTCCCAAAAGCTCCCAACATACAACCTATATACTTATTATGGACACAGTATGCTTACATTATTAGCTATCTTTGTTATTATTTGTTGTTATTTGTTATTAGTCCCATCCTTCAACTCTATTCAATACCTCCCATCTATCTCTTAACACCATCCATATAGGATTTCTATTTGCCATATATATTTCAACCGTACTGTGATGTTTTACAAAAGTTCTGAACCTTTCTATTCTCATTGCTTCTACTGATTGTGAATTAAAACTAAACATTTTTGCTAAAAGTATTATTATATTATTGATTGATTGACTATGACTTTTCAGATCACCCAGTAATGCTATCTGCAAGGTTAGTTCCAGGTAAATATTGCAATCCTTTAGCCATTCCTGGACCTGTTTCCAAAAACAAGCTAGCCATTCCTGGACCTGTTTTGGACAGAACCAAAACAAATGATCTAATGATTCTATCTCTTCACAGCAAAATCTGCAGAGCTGGGAAGATTGTATCCCCCATATAAATAACATTCTATTGGTAGCAAGAAATTTATTTAATATTTTAAATTGAAAGATTCTAATTTTTGAATCCGGTGTCGTTTTGCGTGTCAGTTCATAAACACTATGCCATGGGATCGGTACGTCAAAGATCTCTTCCCAACTATTTTGCAATCTATATGGGACTGCTGTCAATCCTTTGGTCCTTAAGTGAAACTGATATACTTTTTTTATTTATCACAGTTTTCCTTAACCAATTATGTTCTTTAATGCAAGGCCGACAGACAAGTTCCTTACTTTCTCCCTCTTCAACTTTCCTCTTCCACTTTTACGGTAAGGCTGCAATTATTTGGTTGTAATTTTGGGTAGAGCAGACATTTCCCATATGTTTTTGTTAGCTGCATGTGCGACATAACTCCACCAGTCCTACCCGATGATATCATTTACGAAGATTATACCTTTTTTAAACATTCTGTCAAAAAATAAAGGTTTTTTGTCAATTAGTATATTTGAATTTAACCACAATATTTGTTGCATTATTTGTTCTGTCGTTTCTGGAGGATTAAATTGAAATTGCAACCAACTTTCTATGGCTTGTTTTAGAAATAGTGACATTTGGGAGATTATTTCCTGTTTGCTAGGCGTAGGCAAGACCATAAGCAAATAGGTAAACTGGGATAATACTAAAGAGTTAATCAGGGTGATTTTTCCACAAATTGACAGGTATTTACCTTTCCATGGTAGTAAGATCTTATCTATTTTTGCTAACTTTCTATTAAAATTGATTGAAGTGAGATCATTTATTTCCTTTGGGATATGTATTCCAAGTATATCCACATCACCATCAGACCATTTTATTGGTAAACTACATGGTAATGTAAAAATTGTATTTTTTAGTGATCCAATACGTAATATAGTACATTTGTCATAATTTGGTTTTAATCCAGAGAGGTTATAAAATGTATCTAGATCCTCTATGAGGCTGTGGAGGGATTCTAGTTGTGGATCTAAAAGAAAACATGAATCATCTGCGTACAATGACACCTTTGTTTTTAAGCCCTGTATTTCTAATCCTCTGATATTATTATTGGATCTGATTTTAATAGCTAACATCTCGATGGCCACAATAAATAGATATGCCGATAGTGGACAACCTTGTTTCACTCCTCTTGACAGTTTGAAAATTTCTGAGAAATAGCCATTATTTACTATTTTACACCTAGGGTTACTATACATGATTTTGACCCATTTTATAAGAGATTCTCCAAAATTGAAATGCTCCAGGCATTTATATATAAATTCCAGTCGAACTTTATCAAATGCCTTTTCAAGTCTGCTATGAATAGCAGGCCTGGTTTCCCATATTTTCCCATAGTGTTCTATTGTTTCCAATACTTGCCTTATATTATCTCCAATGTATCTTCCATGTAAAAAACCTGTCTGATTAGAATGAATAATATCCGACAATACCTTTTTAATTCTATGCGCTATACATTTTGCTAGGATTTTTGCATCACAACACTGAAGTGTAAGGGCCTCCAATTTGTAAAATGGACTGGATCTTATATTTTCCACTTGTATCCTGTTTCAGTAATAATGAGATCAGACCTTCTTCTTGAGTGTCAGATAATCTACCATTTACATAGGAGTGGTTAAAACATGCTAATAACGGTCCTCTTAGTATATCAAAAAAAGTTTGGTATACCTCGATTGGTATGCCATCCAACCCTGGAGTTTTCCCGGACTTAAAGTCTTTAATTGCATCCAGAAGTTCCTCCTCTGTAATTTCACCTTCACATGAGTCTTTCTGTGTGGCTGTTAATTTGACATTATCAATAGGAAAAAAACTCTACATTTAGCTTCAGTTAGAGGAGATGGAGGCGACTGAAAAGAAAACATATGCTTAAAATACTTTGTTTCTTCCTTCAAAATATCATTAGGTGAATTATGGGTGACTCCGTCAATTGTAACCAGTTTCATTAAGTTATTTTTGGTAGCATTCCTATGTTGAAGATTAAAAAGAATTTTGTACATTTTTCCCCATATTCCATCCAGTTTGCTTTATTTTTATAATATATTACACTTGATCTTTCTTGAATAAGTTTTTCCATTTCTTTTTGTTTTTCCTCTAATTTATTCTGAGCCTCTATGTTACAGTTTTTATTGCCATCTATCTGTTCTGTTAGACTTTCTATTTCCTTTCTTAGTATAAACTCTTTTGACCTAAATTGCTTTTGTTTTCGAGATGAGTACTAAATTGCATGGCCTCTAAAGGCACATTTAAAGGTGTCCCATACAATAAGGGGATTCGCTGTACCTATGTTATGTTGGAAAAAGTCAGTTATAAATTCCCTTTGTTCTAATTATAAATAAATTATCATCTAATAGGCTTTGATGAAATTTCCAATATCCTCGCCCACGTGGAAATTCAGTCAGAGTGATGTATATGCCTATTATATGATGGTCCGACCGCATTCTGTCCCCTATCAACACTTTTTTTTTACTTTTGGTGCCAACGAGAATGAGATAAGAAAGAAGTCAGGCGACTAGCTTGATTCAGTCTCCGCCATGTATATCTCACTAGATCAGCATATTTAAGCCTCCATATCTACTAGTTCTAATGTATCCATGACATTCACAATTTCCTTAAGAGCATGTGGGTGATTGTTTGTGGTGTGATTTCCTTTTCGGTCCATTGAGCTATTTAAAACAGTATTATAATCCCCCCACCATAATAATATTGTCTTGAGTTGCTTGCAGGCTTGATAATTTATTATATATATTGTCAAAGAATTGTGGATCATCATTATTTGGTCCGTAAAGGTTAATGAGCCATATCTGTTTATGGTCCAATACCATATTTAAAATAATCCATCTACCTTGCGTATCTATTTGGACAATTTGCACATTCGGATCGAAATTACTATTAATTAATATCATCACCCCTTTTGAATTTCTTTTGCCCATGGGAGAAGTATATTTCCCCCCATTCTTTTTCCACGCTACTTCATCTCGAATTGTTGAATGAGTTTCCTGTATACAATAGATATTATATTCCTTCTCTTTGAGCCATGTAAATATTGTTCTTCTTTTGTTATTATCAGCTAAGCCATTACAATTATAACTGGCTATACTTATTTCACCATACACCATAATGAGATACAGGTTTCAAGTCTATTTATCATTATATATGTTTGTAAATGTACCAATAAAAAATAGCGTAATGATTGAGTGTCCATATAGCTGTACCGTGATATTTGCATTGCTACGGAGTAACCCTTCAATTGTTCTCCACTAATTCCCCGCTAAAGCCCCTCCCCATCCCAAGTTGTGCCGTCATCCCAGTGATCAGCATCCCCCCCACGTCCCTCCGTATCCCTAAGGCCCCGAGAGGCCAGGACCCATCCATCGAAAACCGCACACAGTGCCACCCACAAAACAGAAGCAGGTTAACCGCCAAAAGCATTTCCAATGCTTTCACCTCTATATATATATCTATATAACTATTTTTAATTTTTTATTATGCATATCCTATTTTCCATCATTATCAATTAATATGCGTAATAATGTCGAGCAGTTCACGATAGGATTCTAACATATAACCAGGATTGCCATTGTATTACATTTAATTAATTGACAAGCAATTATTATCCTAGCAAATAATTCCCACGGTCCATCCCATACCCCCCAACATCCCCACGCCCCCCACAACAGATGCCAGACCAGCACACACGCACATACTCACATACTCCAACACACTCAACCCCCTCCTCCACAATCCACCATAAAATCCGATACTCAACGGCTAAATATCCCAGGTTAGTACACAACTGATTTTCCTTACATGTTGTGCTAGGTCCTGCAGGACATCACCCCTTCATCTTGCTGGAAAAAAATAACACACAAACACATTACATTTTTCAATGTTGGGAACAAATTTTACATGAACATTTAAATCAAGATGGATTAAGAGATGCCCAGGCTGATGCGCAAAGGCACCACGCCGAGCGTGTGGGTGCTGTCGCACCAGTCTACCTGGCTGCCGTGCTCGAGTGCCTGACTGCTGAGATCCTGGAGTTGGCCGGAGACATTGCCCGTGCAAACAAGAAGCCTCACATCATTCCCCATTACCTACTCCCCAAGAAGACCGTCAAAGCCAAGTAAATTCGCTACTGCGGCTTCAACTTGACAACTCAACCTCCAAAGGCTATTTTTAAGAGCCAACCAATTGAGTGGGTGTATACACAATTATGTTGACTATTTCTTACATACATGGCACTATATCATGATCCCACATGAGGCCATGAATGGACAATAACACCTACTAGGCCTTGTTTGCCATAACAGGCTAGCATTAGATTAGAACACAAGATTTCACTCTTGACTTTGACGACTATTATTGCGCGCAAGGGGCCAGCAGTGTGCTATTATGCGCACGCGCTTAGTGGACTATTGTTTTGGGCGCCCAGTGTATTGTGTTGGGCGCGTGGTCCTAAAAAAAAAGAAGCAAAGCATCCCTTCCAGTAACCGACAGAGGAGTCCTCCGCAATGGGCCAATCGGGGTGGTGGGGAGATGGTGTCCAATCAGCAGATACAACTGCCGGTTTTATACATTTCACATGGACATTTCGAGGCTATACTCCGACTGCAAATCCACCCTTGGCAAGCCTACAGGAAGCAGCTCAACGGCAGAGTCTGCGCGCAGGAGCGCCTCCCAGTTACAGGCCCGGCACCGTGTCTCAGAGAGATCCGTCGTTACCAAAGGGCCACTGAGCTGCTCATCCGCATTGCGCCCTTCCAGCGCCTGTGGAGAAAAATCGCCGACCTGCGCTTCCAGAACTCCGCCGTGATGGCCCTGCAGGAGGCTAGCGAGACTTACCTGGTCGGTCTGTTCGAGGACACCAAACTGTGAGCCATCCACGCCAAGAGGGTGACCATCGTGTCCTAGGACATCCAGCTGGCCCGCCTTATTCGCAGAGAGCGTGCGTAAATTATGACTTGATCTCCAAAATCCCACCTCCATATTTTCATCAAAAAGGCACAATTGATATATTTATTCGTGGTCCTCTGTAGCTAAATTGGTAGAGCATGGCGCTTGTAACGCCAGGGTAGTGGGTTCGATCCCGGGACGTAAAATGTATGCGCACATGACTGTATGTCGCTTTGGATAAAAGCGTCTGTTAATTGGCTTATTATATATGCGCACCTCTACATTTCTCACCATGTATGTTGTTAACTAACCAATCTAAAAGCTACGTATTGCACGTTTTACTTGCCTGAGGCATTGAAATAAAAAGGCACCTGCTGGACCAGAAGCCATGTGGCCAACACTCTGCTTAAAATCATTAAGAGCTATAAGGAGTCCATCAACTAACTGGTCAGTCAAGTCATAGGGGGAGGGATTTCATGGCCACCTGCTGGAGCAGAAGTAATGTTTGCCAACACTGGCCTTAAAATCATTAGGAGCTATAAGGGAATAAGTCAACTCATCATCTAACTTAAGCATCAGTTGTCAGAGCACCTTACCGATCACTGCACCTGTACACAGCCCATCTGAAATTAGCCCGCCCAACTACCTCATCCCTATATTGCTATCTATTTTGCTCATTTGTACCCCAGTATCTCTATTTGCACATCATCTCTTGCACATCTATCATTCCAGTGTTAATACTAATTGTAATTATTTTGCACTATAGCCTATTTTATTGCCTACCTCCATAACTTGCTAAATTTGCACACTTTATATTATATGTATTTCTGTTGTATTTTTGACTTTGTTTTGTTTTACCCCATATGTAACTCTGTGTTTGTTTTTATCGCACTGATATGCTTTATCTTGGCCAGGTCGCAGTTGTAAATGAGAACTTGTTCTCAACTGGTTTACCTGGTTAAATAGAGGTGAAAAAAAAATGAAAAAAAAATTCAAGTAATATAGGGAGGGATCTTAGCACTACCTGCTGGATCAGGAAGTACTCTTCACCGTAGGCTCAGAGAGCCATCATCTCTCAACCGGTGCAATTTTCATAAGTATGTGGTAAAAAAAAAAATACAACAACAGCTCATCATATAGGCAGTGGTTTCAAAACTCTAAGCACATGTTCAATTAGAGAACACCAAATCATACAGGTACTTGTTCACCACACTGAATCAGTGTTTAATCCAGAAACACATGCTTCGCATTGCAATACATGTTCTTGTAAAGTCATTGCTGTCACAATGCAATGCTCACATCACTTTCCGTGTGATATTGTTGTTCATTTGTTCAAATGTATTTGACTATGACCTAATCCGACTGCTCTGAATTCATAATCACTTCACGGTTTGGTGTTAACCTACCGATTTTCAACTGCTTTGCCTACTGCAGATTAGGAACACTGTCATGAAAATGTATGGTTTGGGAAGTCTAAAATGAGGGTAACTCCCTTAAGGTAAATGTCTGTGTTCTGAGTGGCAAAAAACAACAACAGTGTTTTATAACATTTAGATATGTGCATACTGGCTTTCCTTAGGCAAACGAATTTAGAAGGGAAAGAAGTGGAACCAATTAATACTTTTCTTGCTCTTCAATCAAAACAAAACCTTCACAAAGTGGTGCGTTTTGCCCCAAAATGACCCCTGAGGATTAGTGTGTTCTCATTTGTCAGTAATTGACCCTGACATACTCCCTTTAAATTGTACTATTTTACTCAAATATATACTGTAATGTACTACTATTATGATGGTGACTATTATGATTTTACTTCACGGTAAGTAGAGCAAAATGCTGATGTTGACAAGATCAGAGACTCGTTCGTTCCTTTTTCAAACTCCCGACGGTAGATAGAGCTGATGAGCGCACTGAACCATAGCGCTGCACCCGAAGTTAGTGACAGAAGAAGAGATACTATTGCTGCGAAAGACAAAACGGTCACTATCTCAAGAAGTCTGATAATAAACTGAGCTGAGACGAGACTAGGTATGCAACAATGAAATGTCGTCCAATTGAGTACTCACTCTCTTAAACTTTAAATCTTGAAGTAAATTATTTGTTTGTGCGTGTGAACATGATTTAGTGTGGTGAATGTATTCCAAATAATTTAACATAAATACAGGAAATGATCGCAAAAAATCAGCCGCTTTTGCAAGTCAAATCTATGCAGGACAAATGCGCATTATTTTAATGACAGTTTTGTCTTGTTTTGTATGCTTTGTACAAAATAATAAAATGCAGGACGACAGGATATTTATAAACGTAGCTCTTTATTAACTAGCTATAACTTGCATGTCCATGTGTCTCTGGCCATGATCTTCTTAGAATGACCTCACCACCTGGGTGGTCTTAACCAATCATAGCACAGTATGATATGACAGTATAATGCATCCAATTACAATTCAATATGCTGACACATATGAATATTACATCCCCCTTCTTTTAAAAAAAAAGAAAAAATATGTAGAACAATAAAGCGTTTCTTTTGAATATATGCTCTGTAGTTTGAACTCGAGGTAAGTAACCATTTAAACTGCACCAACTGCATCAACATAACAGACAAACAATGATTCAGCATACCGTTACTTTTAGAACAAATATTTCTCAGCAACTCAGCTTTTCACTGTAGCAATGACATCTCAACATATCAAACAAATACCATACCAAAGCATTTCAAGTTAACTTTCAATAACAAGTTTACAGTCTGGAACTCTTTTAGGACAGCGATCCGCCTACACCCTTTGACATTTCACAGGTCTAGGACAGCTCTAGGCTTGACCTCTCTTCCTGACCTTGTGTGATATGAAGCTGAGCATGCTTCTGTGTCAGTCAACAGTTCTTGTGGTGTTGCAGGTAAGTATGGTGTATGTTGTGTTGTGTCTGTGTTTAGTCCACCCCGTTCTCTTTCAGGGGAACAGTTCATCTCGTCAGTGTGTTGTTCTTTTTGTGTTCAGTAGGTGACGACGATTGCGGCGGTACACCGCTCCTTCTGCGGTGCGAATCGAGATATGA
This sequence comes from Coregonus clupeaformis, assembly GCF_020615455.1. Lineage (NCBI taxonomy): Eukaryota > Metazoa > Chordata > Actinopteri > Salmoniformes > Salmonidae > Coregonus > Coregonus clupeaformis. The sequence continues at coordinate 45,082 of NW_025535414.1, read as the reverse complement.
ACGTTCAGTGTCAGCTGGTTGGATGACGACTGCTGGCTTCCAGTAGCCATGCTCCTGGATTCTAACTGACTCTCCGTCGTTCAGTGGTGGCAGTGGTCTGGCTGACCTGTCGAGTATCGCTTTTGCTGTTGTTGTCTCTGTGCACGTTTTGCATGCACTTCCTTGTAGCTGACGACCTCGGTTGCAGCTGCTGGTTGGTGCTGGGAAGGATTGAGCGAAGTCTGCGGCTCATCAACAGCTGGGCTGGTGATTTGAAGTTGTCAACTGGAGTGTTGCGGTATTCAAGGAGACTGAGGTAGGGTCTCTCTTGTCTGCTTTTGCTTTGTCCATGAGTGATTTAGCGATCTGCACAGATTTTTCAGCAAGGCCATTGCTTTGAGGGTAATGTGGGCTTGTGGTGACGTGTGTGAATTCCCATGCTTTTGTGAAGGATTCAAACTCATTTGATTTGTAACAGGGCCCATTGTCAGATATTAAAGTCTCTACAATGCCATGCCTGGCAAAGGCTGCTTTCAGCTTGTGTATCACAGCTGCAGATGTGGTGCTGTGAAGCTTGTCGAGTTCGAAGTATCTGCTGTAGTAGTCCACTGTTATAATGTAGTCCTCATTGTTCCACGTGAACAGATCTGTTGCCACGACCTGCCAGGGTCGGTCTGGGATACTGGGTGAGGTAACATTGGCTCTTTGGTGTTTGAGGCGTCGTTCAAGACAGGTGGGGCATTTACCAACCATGTCCTCTATTTGTTTGCACATTCCGGGCCAAAACAAAATGTCCCGTGCTCTCTGTTTGCACTTTTCCATGCCCATGTGTCCAGCATGGATCTTTGTCAAAATCTCTTCTCTGAGACTGGTAGGAATGATGATTTTCTCTCCTTTGAAAATTATTCCGTTGATCTGTGATAGTTCGTCACGATGGTTCCAGAACTCTGAGACGCTCTGAGGGCATTTTCTCCTCTCCTCAGGCCATCCTGACTGTATGACTTTCCTCAGCTGTGTGAGTTGTGTGTCTTTTTCTGTTTCTGCTCGGATCTCCTTCAGTTTTGTGTCACTAACTGGTAAGTTGCTGTACACAGTGTGCACCTGCATGTCCATGCCTTCACTGAGGCTGCTGTCCTTGTAGGTAGAAACTTCCTGGAGAGTGTGTCTGCGACAGGGATGTCTTTGCCTGGACGGTGAGTGATTGTGAAGTCGTATTTTTGTAGTTGAAGGATCATTCTCTGTAGCCTTGGCGGGGCTGCGGCTAACGGTTTCCTCATGATTGACTCGAGGGCTTGTGGTCTGATTCCACAATGACTTGTCGATCCATAGACATACTGATGGAAAACGCTTACATCCGAACAGAATGGCGTACAGCTCCTTTTCGATTTGAGCGTAGTTGATTTCACAGTCTGTGAGAATTTGGAGCGTAGCCGATGGGTTTCCTTCTTGCAGTAGCACTGCCCCTAGTCCATACTTTGACGTGTCCACCTGGAGTCTGAGCTCTTTGTTGGGGTCGTAGTAGGCAAGGATTGGTCCTGGTTCTCTCGTGATCAAGTCTTTCTACTTTCTGGAAAGCGATGTCGTGTTGGTTGTCCCAGAGGAACTCACTGGACTGCTTTAGCAGCTGACGCTGAGGTGCATTAGCATTGGAGAGGCTGGGTCGAACTTGGCTAAGTAGTTTACCATGCCAAGCACTGTTTCCAGCTCTGCACGGTTCTTTGGTGGCTCCATTTCCTTTATGGCTGAGATCTTCTGCAGATCTGGCTTGATTCCATTCGCTGCGAGAAGATGTCCGAAGTAGCTGACCTCTGTAGCGCCGACTGTGCTCTTCCCGGGGTTGAGCCGGACTCCTCTCGCGGGACCTTTGCAGCATCGCGTTGAGGTTTCTGTCGTGTTCCTTTGGTTCGACCATAGACAAGGATGTCGCCCACAATTGCTCGCGACTCCGTCGAGGCCTTCGTACACCTCGCCGATCTTTCGCTGAAACTCGTCTTGGGCTGAGATAATCCCAAAGGCAGGCGACGGAACCTGTAGCGTCCAAACGGTGTGTTGAACGTTGTGAGCTTAGATGACTCTTCTGTGAGCTTGATAGCCCAGTAGCCTGATCTGGCGTCCATGACACTGAAGTAGCGTGCACCCGCTAGCTTGTGTGTATGCCATCTAGCGTCGGTAAGGGGTAATGGGGCGTTTGATAGCCTTGTTCAAGTCTCTTGGGTCGAGACATACTCTGAGCTTGCCTGTGCGTGGTTTCTCCACCACCACTAACGCGTTGACCCAATCCGTCGGTTCTGTAACCTTTGGTGACGATGTCAGATTGCTCCATGCTCTCCAACTCTTTCTTCAGACGGGCGCGGAGAGCAAGTGGAATCTTTCTCGGTGGGTAGACCACAGGGGTTGCGCGCTGGGCTCAGGTGAATGGTACATTCTCCTGGGAATAGTCCTATTCCTGTAAAAACATCAGCAAACTCCTCCATGACATTCTCTATCTCTACTGGTGCTGTCACTGATAAAACTAGCTTGATAAGGTCCATGTCTAAACATGCTTTAAGACCTAGTCACTGCAGGTGCTCGAGTGTCAACAACGTGAAAGTCAACATCATGTCCCTTTCCCTTGTATTTGCATTTGAGAGTGCATGTGCCTTTTTACTGGGGAGCTGTTCACCACCATAACTAGTCAGTCTACGCGTCGGTGGGCTGTAGCTCACACTCCAGATGTCAAGCTTCTGTACTTACTCAGAGGAATAATGTTTACTTGTGCACCAGTGTCTAGTTTGAATTTTAGCTCTGTGCCTTGTCTTCCTATCTCAATGTCAGCAAAGGCTTGCTCTGTCTCCTGATATCTGACTTTTCTGTGTCACTGAATCAATAAACAGTTCATCAGCATTTGACTCTTTGATTGACATTTCATCTTCACTCTACTGTATGTACTGTTTTCCACGGTAAACTCTGCCACACTTTTGCAAAGTGATTCCATTTTCACATTTAGTACACTGTTTGCCTTTAGCTGGGCAATTCCTGTTCGTCATGCACTTTGTATCCACAATATCCACATGTTTTGGGGGCGTTTGAGTCTGTGTCGCTGTTTTGGAGTTCTGTCTGTCTCCGTTCTGAAACATGCTCTCTGGGCACTGGAGGTGTGCTTGATGTCTGCCTGACTGCGTGCACTGCTTGTTCACGTGATGCGCCTCGATGCTGCCGCCTGAAATGGTTTTAACCATCTGAACCTGTGCTAGCTCGTGAGATCTGGCTATGTCGATAGCTTTGTCCAGCGTTAACTCTGATCCAACATTCAAAAGTTTCTCCTCACTCCTCGCGGTGAGTGTATTCCAAATACAATACGGTCCCTGACCATCTCATCCTTGTTTGCATAATCACAGTCTTTCACAAGCAGACGCAGCTCAGTGACAAACTGTTCAAACGATCCTTCTAGCGCCTTGTACTTTCTATGGGCGAATTTGTACCTATGCTAAAAATTGTATTGGTCTTTAGCACAACATAGCTTCAAAAACGATCGTAGTATGTTTTCAGTACCTTTGATTCAGCCTCGTAAGTGTCCATGTGTTGTAAATGTCTCTCCCTTTTTTCACACCGATCCAGAGGAGCAGGTAGCTGCACTTTTCTCTCCTCTTTCCTTCAGAGGACCCGTGAACATCGCTCCACATGCTGTTTGAATTCTACGCCATGCATCGGGTAGATTTGTAGACCCCCAATCCATTCGTAGTGTGAAGGAACTCCAGCAAAATCCATCTTTTAGTCCTTTTACCTGACACCATGTCTTGTTTTGTATGCTTTGTACAAAATAATAAAATGCAGGACGACAGGATATTTATAAACGTAGCTTTTATTAACTAGCTATAACTCTGCATGTCCATGTGTCTCTGATGATCTTCTTCAGAATGACCTCACCACCTGGGTGGTCTTAACCAATCATAGCACAGTATGATATGACAGTATAATGCATCCAATTACAATTCAATATGCTGACACATATGAATATTACAAGTTTTTTTGATTACATGTTTTGTCTGCGCATTTGTTGGGTCGTATGCGACCGATGGTTAGCGAAGCTCTCGTTTGTATGTGTTACTAGCTAACGTAGCCTCAGACTAGCTAGTTAGCTAGCTAGCTAGATAGCTAGCCAACTTGTAGCTAATTTCCCCTAACCTCTGACACTCTCTAGGCGGTTGGAGGACTAAATCACCTCGAGCTCAACATTTAAAATGGAACTGGAAAATAATGGTACGTTTTGCTGCTAACGAGCACCCTTCTAGCTAGCTGACCACCGATTTTCAGTGCAATTTGTGTAAGTGAAGTTAGGTTTTGTTGGGGATTTATTATTCTCATAATTGATGGGATGACTAACTCCGAGAAAGAATGCATTCTAGACTGGGCCCATGTGGGTTGTTTTTACCTGGCAAGCTGTGATTGATGTGAAGAGCTGTTTTACGGGGTAAGATAAGATAATTTGTGTCTCCAAATACTAGACTATACTGGTCCTTTTAGATCTGAGAACCATCCTGGACGTAGGGAATGGTGTCTAGGGGAGCTGGCTCTTCTCACTCATGACAGGCTGTTACGATAAGATCGTATGCCTGGTAACAGGGACGCAAGGTTGGGACCAGCCCCGCGCCAACGGATTGGCTGAGTAAGTCTAAACCACACTCAGTTCTATTCTGATTGGCCAGCAGAGAGTGGGAACTCGAGAACTGTCAAGAGTATTTGGAAGAACAATCTGGAAACAATGGATTGGTTCTCTGTCTGCCCTAAGCAGGGGTAGTTCAGGGAGCCCGTGAGATTGAACCCCCCCACATTTACTATTTGAAGGTTTTGCACTACACTAAAATACTAGTATATCTTGAAAAGTCGTGAAGACCTCTTTTTGTTCCTAATACCATATTTGAATTGACGCAACTTAACAGTTTTGGAGTGTTTTGAAAAAGTGATATGTACACATTTTGTGGAACACGCTGCATATTGTAAAATCGACTGCGTGACAGACCACACACATCATTTAATATCCAACTTTTTTAGCTCTGTAAATATAGCTAACTATTTTTTTTTTTTATTTTTTTTACTAATAATTTGGTGTTATCTGTATTTATGTATGTAGGCTATGGTGGACTGACTGTTCTCAGTGTGTGTGGGATGTAAATGTGGATGTGTATGATGATGCCCAAAACAAACATTTTCATCCTGGATGGACAATGATAGTGGGGAAAAAAGTATTTAGTCAGCCACCAATTGTGCAAGTTCTCCCACTTAAAAAAGATGAGAGATGCCTGTAACTTTTCATCATAGGTATAATTGCTCAACTATGGATACAGACAATTGAGAGAAAAACAGAAAACCACATTGTAGGATTTTTAATGAATTTATTTGCAAATTATGGTGGAAAATAAGTATTTGGTCACCAAAACAAGCAAGACTTCGGTTCTCACAGACCTGTAACTTCTTCTTTAAGAGGCTCTGTCCTCCACTCGCTACCTGTATTATCGGCAGACCTGTTTGAACTTGTTATCAGTATAAAAGACACCCGTCCGCAACCTCAAACAGTCACACTCCAAACTCCACTATGGCCAAGACCAAAGAGCTGTCAAAGGACCCAGAAACAAAACTGTAGACCCGGGCACCAGGCTGGGAAGACTGGAATCTGCAATAGGTAAGCAGCTTGTTTTGAAGAAATCAACTGTGGAGCACGTATTAGGAAATGGAAGACATACAAGACCACTGATAATCTCCCCGATCTGGGGCTCCACGTCAAGATCTCACCCTTGGGTCAAACCGATCACGACTACAAGAACGGTGAGCAAAAATCCCAGAACCACACGGGGGACCTAGTGAATGACCTGCAGAGAGCTGGGACCAAAGTAAAAAAGCCTTACCATCAGTAACACACTACGCCGCCAGGGACTCAAATCCTGCAGTGTGCTAGACGCTGACCTGTGTCATTGCCAGCAAAGGGTGAATATAACAGATTGAAACTTTTGTAATTGACCAAATACTTGTTTTCCACCATAATTAATGTAATAAATTCATTAAAAATCCTAAAATGTGATTTTCTGAAATTCTTTTTCTCATTTTGTCTGTCATAGTTGACATGTACCTATGATGAGAAAATTACAGTGGCCTCTCTATCTTTTTGAGCGGGAGAACTTTGCACAATTGATGGCTGACTAAATACTTTTTTTCCCCCACTGTATATATTCTATTCTGGCCCATTGTGGTTTCGGCACCCAGGGGGAAACAATGCCGCGACTGGGGAACGTGTGGTGGGAAATGTTCAGGAGGAGGCACATTATCCTGAGCATGAGGAGCCAGTACACCCAGGACAGGGGGAGGCGAGTGTGCTACACGCCCGACGACGGACACCTTTTCGCTTTCTAATGAGAAGCACTTGGGAGGAGTAGTGGGGTTGAGGGAGAAACCCAGGACAAATCTATAACCCGATAGTCTGGGTTTCAGAGGCGAGCGAGGGCAGGCACAGAAGTGCTGGCTCCCCGGGGCACAAAACACGGTAGCCAGCAGGCTCCTGGGACCAAGGAGCACATCACAGTGTTGGCCTGCTTCAACGCAGCTGGGGGAGGACGCCTTCCCGGGGTGGCCACTACACACTGGGAGCCCCCTAGCTTGGTAGCAGTGGCTACATGACGGGGGACCTGTTCAGGAAGTGGTTTCTGCACTTCTTTACATGCAGGAAGGGACCCCTTTCGAGAGCGACACATGGGACCCGGAGGTGAAGCTCGCGGCCACTCAAGGGGGAGGGGGTTATACTTCTTTGTTTCCACCACATGTAAAACCCGTGGTCTGCAGCCGCTGGACGTGGCATACTTTGGCCTTTAAAGGCTGGAGAGTTCTCGAGGTAGCCGGAGAACCAATTTTGACCACCCTACATGGTAAACAAACAGAATTTCTCCCGGAGTATTCCCAACTCGTACCCAGCGATGCAAGCGGACATGCGCTATGTGGTGGAAGGGTTTAAGAATGTGCCCCTCTTCCCTTCTTGACCCTTCAGCCATTGAAGGGTCCTGTTTAATGTTGTCTCGGTCCCCACTGAGTCCCACCACCGCCTCCTGGAACCACAGCACTGTACCATCCGCCAGCGCCCCTCCCCAGCGACCGCTGGAGGACCCTAAGCTCCCATCTCCAGTCCCAGTCCCTGCTCCAGTCCCAGGCCTTAGCTTTCAAGAAGAGCACCCCTAATAGAGGGTGGGCTATAAGCGATGACCTGGGGGCACATCCTTACTGTCCTAGAGCGGCTGGACCGACCAGGAGTCGAAGCTGTGGTCGCCACGTGCCCCACCGGGAAGGAAATACGCGCCGGTGGCAGGGAGAGGGTGAAAGGAGAGGGGGCAGAGGAGAAAGAGCATGTTGGGGCTCCTCAGAACACAGAGGGCATGAGAGGGCTGCCTGGATGAGACCATTGGCGCCCACGCCTCTGCAGGGACCCCCATGCTGGAACCACTCCTGACAGCTGTATCACCACTGCCAGTGCTCTCCTAGGTGTGCAACCCGTAGGAGCCGCCGTAGTCCCCAGCTGCAGAAGGCCACGCGCCACTCTCACCCGGCCACACCGCCGGCCGTCCCTCAACCCCACCTCATTACAAACACCAGCTCCTCAAGCCATCGCCGGCGGTTTTTCCATCACCACCACGATGCAGCCACCCACTCCACCCTGTTGTCACCGCCTAACACGGGGCCTCCTCTGGACCAGCTGCCTCCTCAGTGGCTCCCCTGGTCACACCACCAAGCAGCCTCCCAGGGTCCCTGGCCCCCTGTACTTGGTGAATACTGCCACCTCCACAGGTAAACACATGATACAAATTACTAACAAATTACTGTTTGTTTTCTGTTTTATAAAAGAGATGTAAACAAAATAATCTATCTTTACATATCTACAGTACATAGCACTAGCCCTCAAGTCATCTCCACTCCTCCAAACCCTCTGCGAGCCTCTGATTTGATGTAAAAGTTGAAAGCGTTTTCATGAAAACATGCTCTGTCTAATAATATTTTTTCTCAAACTGCAGCACAGAAAAGGGAAGAGAAAAGCACCCCATCAACGCCACCCATGCAAGTGCAACCACTCTCAGGTATTCATCTGTTTTTTTCTCTCTTTATAAAAGAAGACCACTCTGGTGTGCTCTGCTGCGGGGGAGCGTGGGGATCCGCCTGAGTGCTCCTTCAGGAGTGTAGATCCGAGGGGCAGTTGTCGCTGTGACTTCTGTCTGTACTGGTTCCACTGCAGGTGTGTGCAGTGGGATCAAGCAGGCGAAGTGTGGGAGCTGGATTATTATTGTGATTTTGCAGTGACAATATAAGGATGGAGGCTTCGAGATGTTATTGTTTGTTTTGTTTGTGGTCATATTAAGTTATTTATTTGTACAAAAACATAAATGTCTAAAATATAATATATATATATATATATATATATGTGTATGTATGATGTATGTATGTATGTAATGTATGCATGTATATATATATATATATATATATATATATATATATATATATATATATATATTTATTTATTGAACTAATTCTTGTGTTATTTCTTCCTTTAGTTTCTAAGTGCATCTCTGCAATAAACCCCAACATTGTTTTCTATTGTTTATGTCAATGAACATAACTGAAATTAAAGTTTTATTTGATAATTATTAATACTCAGCATTTTAGAATTCAACGGTTATCTACTTTCTCAAAACATAAGATGAATCTGTTAAACAAAATGATGAGACATTATTTGCTTACAACACTGAATATGTTGGTGAAGAATCCATTTGCTTATCGTCCACAAGAGGGCTGCACCGGGCGTACGCAATGAAAAGTTGACAGGCAAGTTATTATTTTTAACGGAAGGCTAGCCAACTAGGTCAAACACTCGTATCGCGGTGGGTGTCTCTTTTTTAACGAATTTAAGTTATTATATCTTATAATTGAACAGAATAGTAAGGTAGCCAATAACTGGGGTCGATAAAGTCGATAGTATGGGACGATTTGTTTGCTAAACTGCTTATCAAAGCTGATAATAGTAGTATTTCCAATTGAAATGTCAACCATAAATTGCTAACCCGTTACACATTTTCACACCACCAATAATCACATAACATTGATGCTGATCACAAGATAACACTGCTGAAGGTAATGCATTTTTAAACGCTGTTGAATATGCCGAGAATACGGGTTCCACGCCAGTTTCCTCGCTCTTCTTTTATTCATACTACCTTAAGCCAGTAAGTAGCTGAAGCAACATAAGAGCGCTTGTGCTAAATAGGTTACTTTCTGCTAAGCTAACGCATAATTTAGGTTTGTCTGCCCATGTGGTTCATCACGAGCTATTTAGTAGCGTAATCGTGGGGTCAGCCGCCGTTGATTACAACGATTTAGCTAAAAGCTAGCTGCTGTAATGGCTATGGGAAATAATCCATTTTGTCACTTGGTCGTAGCTACTTGTAGAAGCAGGCCTCGATAAATGGGGTTAATATGAAATGGATAATCGTCTAGATTCTTTCTTTTAACAAAGATGTGCACGCTCAGAGAATAGGAATTAGTAACATGCAAAGAAGGACCACACAAGGGTGATTCCAGGAAATATGACCAAGACATTTGCATCATAAAAGACAGGAAGTCATCAACCAGTGTCAAGACATGAAAGACAGATGGCTCGTTCTGTTTAGAAGCTCTCAGTGGTGAGTCAGCAGGGCAAAAATAAAATGCCAAATGATGTTCTTACTATGACAAACTCTTTGTTATGAGCCTTGCTTGATGATATTCTCAGTATTTGTCTTTCAGATCAATGAACAATTCCACAGGCTCACAACAAAGCACCTGAGGCAAGGTTGGAGACAGATTGCGTGGTCATGCTGGATGCAGTAAAGTATCCTCAGGAAAATGCATTGTTTTGTATTTATCTGGTTGATGTTCTGGGGTGCTGCAATTTAAGTTACAGGTCTCTGGCTGTGTTACCAAGCATTGTACACCTTTGCTAATATAGGATACTTGATCTGTGATTTCATAGATTTCATATGCACAGATTGAATCCAATGAGATCAGTGATTTTATTCTCATATCAGGGTCATGATGGTTCAGTGAGGAATTGGCTGTTCAGTTTTTACTGAGGTGGCCTCATTAAAGACTACCATGGGGCCAATAAAGCATTTTCTACCCACAATATTCGAATACGTGTGTGTGTGTGTGTGTGTGTGTTGAGAGGGAGAGAATGTTCACTGCAATCTGATAACAATTAAGGTCATGTCGTAATCCAGGTGGAATAAAATGTGTTCCCATACTGTATTTGTGTGTTATTTATTTAACAGAAGCTGAGGGGGTCATTTCCTGCAAGACCTTGCGCAACATGGAAGCAAATCTAAAGGCATCAACAAGGGGAGTGTGCCGAAGTAAGTGACAAGCTCTCAAGAACAAATTACTGTCTTGGGCAGAATGGACAGGCCAGAGGACAATTGTCATAGACTGAATGTCAGGTTACTTGTAACACCTTCAGTTAAACGCTGAGGTATGCCTTTTTTGGAACTTTTCTCTCTCCATTTTTTCTGGTAGCAGGTCAGGAACGTGTCTCTACCACAGGCCCGCTTTGTTGTTGGTGAAGCTGCCTGGGGGCACGAATCTTGTGCTGGGACCAACCTCTGCCTACTGGGGATGGACACTCTAGAGGCGGGGCTCGAGTACATTGTTCAGACCCCGACTCCCGATGGCCCGTATGTTATCTAGGCTAAAGAAGCAGAGGGCAAGGAAGACACGCTTATTCTGCAAGGTGTGGCTTTAAAGGGTCACTGCCACAGTATTTTCCATTGTGTTTTGTATACAAGAGGATACCAACAGGTAAGTTTTTAATGAAGGATGTCATTGTAAACTGTAATGTCTATTTTGTTCCCATACAGTTTAAAATGTGAATTCCTATTTTTGAACTACAGCACCATTTTGAGGTTTCATCAAGGCACACACCTTTCACCACTGGTATTTTGGGTAATTTACCATCAATCAATCAATGAGGTGGATTTTATAAAGCCCTTTTCACATCAAAATATGTCACAAAGTGTTATACAGAAACTCCAGCCTAAAACCCACACAGCAAGCGATGCAGATGTAGAAGTGCGTGGCTAGACAAAACTCCCCAGAAAGGCACAAACCTAGAGAACAACCAGGCTCTGAGGGGTGGCCGGTGCCCTTCTGCCTGTTCCGAGGGAGATTATAACAGTACGTGGTGTATATAGCCTCGTTATTGTTATGTAATTTTATTGTGTTACTTTTTATTTTTTATTTTGTTTATTTAGTAAAATATTATTTTCTTTCTTAACTCTATTTCTGAACTGCATTGTTGGTTATGGACTCAAGGCAAGCATTTCATTGCAATGTCTACACCTGTTGAATTCTATGCATGTGAGAAATAACTGAGGATCAATTCAAATTTGTTCTATCACAGACATTACAAACTCTGTAGTAAACTGCTTTAAAATCACCAAATCCCTGAGCAGTTTCCTTTCTCTCAGGCAACTGATTTAGGAAGGGCACTTGTATCTTTGTAATGACTGAGTGTGTACTGATACACCATCCAGTGTAAAATTAATAACTGGCACCATGCTCAAAGGGATATTCACGACTGCTTTTTTAAATTATAAGAGGCCATTTGCGCTTCTTTAAGGTCCTTACCAGAATAGTGTCTGGTTCCAAGGGCGTAGGAGTCAAATAAGAATACTGAAGATGATCTGGGTACACTCTCGGAAAACGAATAACCAAAAATTGAGGTTTAATCGTAAAATAAAGATTTGTTAAAAAATCATAGTGCAAGAAAGTGCGTAAATAAAAAGTGAAAACAAAACACAAAAAGTTTCGCCTCAGGTCATCATCAGGGGTTAATCGCTAGCAAAACACACCTGGCTTCTATTTTCATGATAATTATGGTTACATGATCAAGCAAGAAACACTACTAGAAAATCTATGAATCAGTACCTAGTACAATAGAATGTATCTAGATTATATACAAAAAAATACAAGAAACAGACAGAGAAATATCATACATTATTGCTTTTACATATATCATGTGAACATTGTCCTCCCGGGAGGCGAGTGGTTCAAGGCATTAAATGCAGTGCTGAAGGCCAGCCACTAGAGATCCTGGGTTCAATCCAGGTTTGTCCGTAGCCGGCCGCGACTGGGAGACCCATAAGGGCAGACACTGCCCAGTCCAGGGTAGGGGAGGGAATACTGCAGGGATGTAGCTCACAGGAGCATGGTATTTGCAATGCCAGGGTTGTGGGTCTAATTCCGTAGTATTAAAATTGTATGCACTCACTAACTGTAAGTCGCCTCTGGATAAGAGCCTGCTAAATGACTAAAATGTAATGTAACAACATTTCCTCTGAATAAGAGTAGGAGCTAGAGATACCACTAGATGGGGTATCGAACACCAATAACAGGCAATATACCAGTTACAGAAAACACTATAATAACAATTCTTCATTCATGCCTGATGGTGGAGAGTTTTTAAACAGAATATCCACTTATCTGTCTGAGACACTGAATTCAAGATTACCAACCCACGCGAACGTTTTATCTGCTGGGTATAATGGAGGAGACAGGTTGACCGCCTCTGAGAAATGACGTGCGTTAGTGGATTTAGTTAATTTTCAGTCTACTTTTACCCACATTTGCATGGACACCAGATAAGGTACAGTGAGGGAAAAAAGTATTTGGATCCCCCGCTGATTTTGTGTATCGTTTGCCCACTGACAAAGAAATTATCAGTCTATAATTTTAATGGTAGGTTTACTTGAACAGTGAGGTGAGACAGAATAACAACAAAAAAATCCAGAAAAAACGCAGATGTCAAAAATGTTATATATTTATTTGGCATTTTAATGAGGGAAATAAGTATTTGACCCCTCTCAATCAGAAAGACTTCTGGCTCCCAGGTGTTTTTATACAGGTACCGAGCTGAGATTAGGAGCACACACTCTAAAGGCAGTGCTCCTAATCTCAGCTTGTTACCTGTATAAAATACACCTGTCCACAGAAGCAATCAATCAGATTCCAAACTCTTCACCATGGCCAAGACCAAAGAGCTCTCAAGGATGTCAGGGACAAAGATTGTAGACTCCACACAAAGGGCTGGAATGGGCTACAAGACCATCGTGCCAAGCAGCTTGGTGAGAAGGTGACAACAGTTGCTGCGTGATTATTCGCAAATGGGAAGAAACACAAAATAACTGTCCATCTCCCTCGGCCTGGGGCTCCATGCAAGATCTCACTCGTGGAGTTGCAATGATCATGAGAACGGTGAGGAATCAGCCCAGAACCACACTGCCTGAGGATCTTGTCAGCACGATCTCAAGGCAAAGCTAGTTACCATAGTCACCAAGAAAACACCTGCTAACACACTACACCATGAAGGACTGAAATCCTGCAGCGCCCGCAAGGTCCCCTGCTCAAGAAAGCACATATACAGGCCCGTCTAGTTTGCCAATGAACATCTGAATGATTCAGAGGAGAGAACTGGGTGAAAGTGTTGTGGTCTGATGAGACCAAAATCGAGCTCTTTGGCATCAACTCAACTTAACCGTGTTTGGAGGAGGAGGAATGCTGCCGACGACCCCAAGAACACTATCCATCGGTCAAACATGGAGGTGGGAAACATTATTTGTTTTTTCCTGCTAAGGGGACAGGACAACTTCACCATCAGCGACGATGGACGGGGCCATGTACCGTCAAATCTTAGTGAGAAACCCTCCTTCCTCAGCCAGGGCATTGAAAATGGGTCATGGATGGGTATTCCAGCATGACAATGACCCAAAATACACAGCAAAGGCAACAAAGGAGTGGCTCGAAGAAGAAAGCACATTAGGTCCTGGAGTGGCCTAGCTAGTCTCCCAGACCTTAATCCCAGAAAATCTGTGGAGGGAGCTGAAGGTTCGAGTTGCCAAACGTCAGCCTCGAAACCCTAATAACAGAAGATCTGCAAAGAGGAGTGGGACAAAAATCCCTCCTGAGATGTGTGCAAACCTGGTAGCCAACTACAAGAAACGTCGACCTCTGTGATTGCCAACAAGGGTTTTGCCACCAAGTACTAAGTCATGTTTTGCAGAGGGTTCAAATACTTATTTCCCTCATTAAAATGCAAATCAATTCATAACATTTTTGACATGCGTTTTCTGGATTTTTTTGTTGTTATTCTGTCTCACTGTTCAAATAAACCTACCATTAAAATTATTGACTGATAATTTCTTTGTCAGTGGGCAAACGTACTAAAATCAGCAGGGGATCAAATACTTTTTTCCCTCACTGCAAAATGCACACGTTAGAAGAGCTGCATGTGAGGAACTGTTTGATAGCGTACAGTGATTTTAGCATGTAAATCTTGGTGGGGGAAAAAATAAATAAATTGGGGGATGCATGCCAGCAGCCACTACACAACACAACACAACACTAAACAATACATTAATTGCATTATAACGGTGATCAACGAATGCCCCACAAACTGTTAGGGCCTGCATAAAGCTGTCCCAACAACGCAGAGTCCCAACAGCAGTCCCAACCTCCTACCACTGCTACACCTGGCTATCAAGCGGAGCCTTGTCTGTGCAGCGAAACAGTTCATTCAGTCTAATTTACTGCCTTCTAAAAAACATGGATATGACTGACCTGCGTAAACAAATGTGGTTTCTACTGACAATTGAGATGTACAAACTACTGGCATAACGGATCGACAAGCAGATAAGAGGCAATCCGTAATTTCCGATTAAGACATTAATGAGTGATCTAGGATGGACGTAGTCAATATAACTACTTGTTCAGTACTTTGAAATGTACAGCGACAGAATTCAGAACATGGGCCGTTCTTACAGTGTTCTCCCTGTACACCAAGTCAGAACCGTAGGATAAATAAAGGAGCATATAAGCAGACAATAAAAGCTCTTACAATATTCCACGAATAAATTTCTCTAAAACAGGTTACAGGCTACATGCACCACCAAGTCAGAACAGTAGGCGAAATTAAGAGGGGGAAAATAGACCAAATTATTAGGGTGAGGCACTGGGCTACTAAACAGTTACTACACAACATACATTAGTTTACCTCTTTTAGCTACAGTATTACATATCTCCTGGCACATCTTACATCATTTACGCAGCAGAATACAATACATTTGGACTCACTGTTGTGCTGTGCTCAATTGAACAGGAAGGTGGGCTGCGTCCTTCCTCAAACAATTTTGTCATCATTGTCATCAAAGTCTGACATTCTCAAGCGATTATGGACATTTCAAGACAACTGGGAACTTTGAAAAAAAAAGGTCGAATCCTTGCTGATGATGCTCAGTGATCTTCAGTCGTAGCTCTAGAAAGGCAGCAGAGTTCCCAACTTACAATTCCGAGTTGGGATGACCATTTGAAACCTATTTTGCCCGTCGGAGCTCGTTTTTCAGTTCCCAGTTGTCTTGAACTCACTGAAGTCAGATTTCCCAGTTCCGAGTTTTGAGCGGGCAGAAATCATGTGGATTGAGCTTATAGCCAATGTTGAATGTTTTATAATTTAAACTTGGAAAAGAGATCCATACCCAGACTTGGACCACATCCACTCCACTGAAGCAGGCTAGTGATTGCTTTAGCAAGCTTGCAGTTACACTGATTCCTTCCCAAACCACTCATTTCTGAATATGCGATTTCGAACTTATAGAAAACGCACCGGTGCTCATCGGCCATTGGACATAGACATTACACAACAAGTTGGAAATCGCAAATTTAATAATGAGAGGTTGGAAGGAATCAGTGGTTAACTCTAAGCATTGCAAAGCAATCACTTAGCCTGCTATTCAGGGAGGGATGTGTGGTCCAAGTCTGGGTTTTCAAGGATCTATTTTCCAAGTTTTAAAGATAAACATTCAACATTGGCCATGCTGTCAATCCAGCATGACTTCTGCAGCGCCAAAACAACTGGAAACTCGGAACTGGGAAATCTCAGACTTCAGTGAGTTCAAGACAACTGGGAACTCTGAAACAGAACTCTGACTGTGATAATGCGTTTTGAACGGTCCATCCAACCCCGAATTGCAAGGGCTCTTAGAGCTCTGACCTGAATATCCACTGACATCATCATGATTCGACCTTGTTTTTTCTGAGTTCCTGTTGTCTTGAGCACCATAAATCCAGAGAGTGCCAGACATTGATGACAAAGTTTGATGACAAAGTTTGATGACAAAATTTGCCCAACGAAGGTCCACCGCGCCACCTTCCTGTTCAAGTGAGCACAGCACAAGAAGGTGAGTCCAAATGTATTATATTCTGCTGCATAAATGATGTAATTGCCAGGGAGATATGTATACTGTAACTAAGAAAGTAATACTAAGTGTATGTTGTGTAGTAAGCTGTTAGCAATAGCCCATGTGCTTACCCAGTGGTAATTTACGCATGTATAATCTTGGTAGGGCAAAAAATAAATAATGCTTGGAATGCATGTCAGTAAAGCCACTACATAACACAACAGTAAACAATACATTAATTGCACTAAACGGAGACAAACGGTGCCCTACAAACGTTAGCTACCAAAGCTGCTCTGGATAAAGAAGTCTGCTAAATGACTAAACTGTAACTGTAAACTGTCCCAACACATACTTACACGGTACACCTAGCTATCAGCGGAGCCTTGTCTGGCAGCAAATGCGGTTTGCAGTTTGCCGCACACCGCGCCGTTCTTATAAGATCAGTGAATTGCGCTGAATGCGAGCACTACGCAGACCTAACGCTCTCAAACGAAGTACTTCCGCCCAGACGGTTACGTCATCAATACTGGCGGTATTTTAAATGAACTAGCTAGCTAGTCGTGAGTTGACAGCTGTATGATAAGTGAAATACTCTACGTTTTAGTAAGCCAGCTAAATCTCTCGAATATGGTAGGTGTACATGTTGTTTGACAAAGCTGATAAACAGTCGATTTCAATAGCTGCATTTTCTCCTATTTTAACGTTAATGATATCACTTGTTTACAGTCTGTAATGCTATCTATTTCACTGCTAATCTTTGCTAGCTAACGTTCGTTTGCTTATTTTGAGGTTTTGGTAGCTACCAGCAGCTGTAATGTTTCGCTAAGATACTTCCTGCTTTTACTGCTTTCGTGTAAAAAAAAAAAATACTTTGTCTGTCTGAAATTTTCCCATTAGAATTGCTGAGGAAGCTGGCTTAGCTCTAATTTACTAAACTAGCTAACTTAATCTGATTTGCTAGTAAGACTTCAGGTATTTTCGTAACTCACCAAAGTAAAGATGTTGGTAGAGTGCTGACGAACATTTCTCTGTATGCGCCTGGTGTAATTTTTTCCAAAACATGAATAAACTACTTTTGAAAAATGTTCCCAAACTCATGGTCCACGCTATAGTGCAGATCCAACGCATGCGCGTGGACCAGAGCTAACTAGTTACCCACTTGTTGATAACAATATTGAGAATTTCCTGATTTCAGAGTTCCAACGAATTACAACAGGAGAATGTAAGTACGGTAGCCAAATCTGAGCCTTTGTAAAGTGCAATAATTTATCCATTCAACATGCATGTCCCAATTCTGACATTTTTGTCTCAGGGACAGCCACTGGACACAGAGTCAGAGGTCCAGGATACTCCAGCACCACCGCCATTCCTTTCACACAGAGTGCTCGGAGGCTGCACAGGCAGAACTGTTGAATGAGTGTGAAGAGCAGTTTGCCCAGCTGCAGATGGTACTGGTTCTGATCTGTTTACAATGACAGCTTGGTTCTGCACAGACACCTTTGGATGATGTGATATTATTGTGTTAATGTTAAAATTGTATATTCTGTTTGTTTTTCAGCTTCAGAACGAGATCATTCTAGAGCCAGACTCGGATGAAAACCCACAAGAACAGGTCAGAGATTGCCCTATTTCCTATAGCTGAATGGGAAAGCATTAGTATGTGTGCATGTACTTTTTACATTATCTTGCCTTATCTGCTGCATATCTGTTATTTGTCCAACAGTCTGTGAATAGATTGACAGCTGTAGCAGCTGAGCTGAAGCAGTGGCAGACAATACAGCCAGAACGTGAGTGTCTGGTTTCTACTCTGAATATAATTCCTTTATAACTCATTGATTGTGTAAATAACTGTATGACTGAAACATAAGCATATGTAACATCAGAATGTGGTTTACTTTCTATCCATAGTGTTGTCCACAAATCCTGAGGTGTTACTCGCCGTTGGAGCAGAGGAGGTAAATTGACATGTGGATGTTGTCTTCCACAGTAGTAGTTACTATTGGAAATTTTTCAAAAATATCAATAATATATTTCTATGCAGTTACCTTTAATATAGGTATTTCAGATATCAAACGCTATTTTACAGTTATACAGAGCCTTATGCTTATGAAAACTAACCATATTCATGTTCAACAAGTTTATTTAAAAAACTATTATTTCCCTACTTCCACAGTTACAGAAGCTGAATTCACAACTGGAGTTGGTCCTCTCCTGCTCACAAGCCAAGAGAGAACACTCTGAGAGAGACTTTAAAAAGTATTGTTTGAATGTGATTGTCTTTTAGATTGTTATTCTAAATCTCCAACCCTTTGAATGTTGATAGGGGAGACAGTAGATTTTACAGTATAGATCTGTGTTCCTGTTTCAGTGAACAGAAGTGGTTGGAGGAAAAGAAGGAAGTGTTGAGGGCAGGCACTGAACATGTGGTCAAACAGCGACTGGAAAACGAAAGGTTATCAGAACACAGGTAATTGACAACAACTGGGCCATGTTTGTTAGGGCACACTGTAAATTTAACATTTTACAATGGTAAAGAAAAACAAATGTTTTTTATTGGACAAGTTCAGATTGTACCTCCCCATTTCACTACATTTTGGAGTGTTTTCTTCGGTTTCCTGCCTATGAATATGACCCTGAATAATAGAAAATTACACATAAACCAACACATTGAAAACGATCCTGAGTTTAATATGGAAGTGCTGCTGTCGTTCAGTGTGTTGCAGGACACCAAGAAGAAGATCCAGAAGATGAAGGATTACCAGGACAGACTGATGGAGACCCTGCAGATGTACTGGAGGAACACTTCCACTTCCTACACAAGAGACCAACGCTAACAAGAAGAAAAGGTGGTAGTCCGAGTGATGTATTATGTGGCACTGATGGAGGGGTTCCTCAATGGTCCCATATTGTTTTCTACAGTGGCATCTAGCCTCGTCTCAGATCTGTTTGTGCTGTGTAGCCAACCTTCATGTCTGTTGGGCAAGAGAGCACAAACAGATCTGGGACCAGCCTAGATGGCATGATTTTTGTGTCCATTTTCAGAACATTCCTCAAGAGCTGAACGAGAATCTAATTTCGCTCAATGAAATCCTGGAGGTAAGTCTCTGTTCGCATGCATTGTTTGTGTTTTATTATTCAACCCGGTGCTCTGTTTTAATTTTGTATTACTTTATTGCTACATGCTTGAGCCAGTAGCAGCTTTATAGTCTAGCTTTATATGACCATCTATATTTTACACTTACATTACACTCACATCTCTTTGTAATGTAGATCAACTTGATCACAGTACAACAAATGGCATAAAAACAACCCCTACTCACCTATTGCTCTAATTCGAACAACAACATCAATTGTCATCTTAAACCCCTTATCTTAATCTTAAACCTTATCTTCCATTGTTAAAATCGTGCAGCTGCTGATGAACAAGACTTTGGAGACGCCTCACGATCCCTACATATTGATAGACGAGACGTTCTGGCCCCACACAGAGATGCTGCTGCGCTACGGCATTGCACTGAGACACCCAGAGGACTGTTTCAAGATCCGCCTGGAAACCTTTTTATTAACAGGAACTGGTCAGACATTTTGGATCCAGTTTGGTCAGCTGTATAGCAGCCTGATCCCAGATGCTTATGTTGTCTTGCCATCTCATTGTTATGCCATCTACCATAAGTGTTGGTTATGCAGTACAAACAGATCTTGGACCAGGCTTGGTGTATAGTAATATCATGAGTATGTATTGAGATAGTGGCCTGATACGGTCACTGGTTTATAGTGTTATTTCCTGTATGTTTCACAATACATTAACCTTTTGTATGTTTTTTTATATGTTCAAAGATGGATGTTGCTCTCTCTGGCTACGTGGAACACAATGTGATTATGCATACTTTGGATATGGGGAAACCTTAAATTGTTATTGTGTATATATTTCCATGTATCAATGTATGTCAGATTTGTTCTTAATAAAATGAAAAATCATAACAAAAAAGACAGACATTCGTTATTCACTGTAGCACTTTGTTCTAATCTGAAGAACAGAAAACAACATCTTGATACATCAGTACTTGATTCACAGCAGTCTATAACTCAAGTACATAAGAACTTGTATCATATTTTTGCATATATCTACAGAAATTCTTAAGGAAAGAGAACCTGAACCTACAACACATTGAAAAATGCTTAAAATTCATTGACAAGAAACCCTGACGTGCGTCAGCAGTTTACGTCATCTCCAGCATCCAATCCCGAGAGCCGTTTAAGCATGTTCACTCCCCTCCCAGGAGTTCGTGCATTCTTGTGGGCGGAGACGAAATTTCGGTTCCGGGTATTTTTTATACTTCTCTCGAAGGCGTCCATTTGTCTGATTATGGTCTTAAATCATAAAGTTCTACAAATTCACGAACGTTCAAGGTAGAAAACAGTTTTATTGAAAGAACAAACAGAATATCAGCAAAGATGACGACCCGATCAGAGAGAGAGAAGGCCCTGAAACTCAACGAGCAGCATCAGCCATTCTGTCCAAAATGCTGAGAGAGGACGACAACAAATACTGCGCCGATTGTGAGGCGAAAGGTAACTATATAACACGATGTAAACTTCGTTAAATTATGTGTCATTTGATGTTACATTACTGTTCCAGTTTCAGTTATTCGTCTAGCCGGACTCAGACTGAGTTGTTAGCTAGCTATGCTATGCTAACTGTATGTAGCAGCTAGTCTGCTGACACCTTCCTTCCTCTTTAGCATTTAGCCGGTAGCAACTAGGCTAGCTAGCTTGCAAAGCTATGCTAGGTAGCATTTTGTCTCCCACCACACCCCATGATCCAAACTTTAGTCATACATGTAAATGCAAGTTTCTACACCTTTGCACCATGAAAGTCACCACTGGGAAACTATCCCTAAATGTCAAAACATGTCACTCTAAAATAATACACAGGGAAGACATGCCAATCTGAAGTCCTGTTGTGACACCTGCCCCACAGGTACAGACATGTTTTGATAAGTGAATCTTCCCTTACCTGGGTCGTGATCATTAGACACCTAACAGAAGAGAACGGACTGAAACCGGGAGGGACTACCTGAACTTGTTCTGTTGCAAAACATTTAGCTTCGATGTGCACTAACGAGTACGACGCTGTCTCTGCCTGCCAGGTCCAAGATGGGCATCATGGAACCTGGGAGTGTTTATCTGTATCCGATGTGCTGGCATCCACAGGAATCTTGGGGTACACATATCACGGGTAAAATCTGTCAACCTGACCAATGGACAGTAGCACAAATACAGGTAACTAGCCAATGTCCAAGATTTATAATATTCATAAATTGGACATTTGGGATGTCATATATTGACCTATATTTATTGACACTGACACCTCTCTTTCTTGTATATCCTACTGTCCGAATACAAAGTTGCCTTATTAACCCATACTTATCATGTCCCTCCTCTGTTTCACTATCCACCCTCCACCCCTCATTTCTCTCTATCTCTCCTCTTGTCTCACAGAGCATAGTAGATATGGGCAACTCCAAGTCCAGGCAGCTTTATGAGGCCAACCTTCAGACAACTACAGAAGGCCCCAGACAGACCAGTATCCTTACAACCACACACACACACACACACACACACACACACACACACACACACACACACACACACACACACACACCACACACAGTCTCTCTCTCTACACACACACACACACACACACACTGTGGTTCCCAAAAAGCTTCCCATAACACAGATACTTAACCCTTCTTTATAATATTGCTAATTTTTTTTAACCCCTGACCCCAGAGCAGTGGAGTTCTTCATCAGGGACAAGTATGAGAAGAAGAAATACTACAGCAAGAATGTGACCAATGGAGGCAGCGTATGTAACCTCCTCTGACACCACACTCAAACTGGCTTGGCGGATAGTGCTAGAATGTGTAACACTGTCTTATTTGTATAGATTCTCCAAAGTGTTGCTTGTTATGTGTTAGGTTAAAGGGATACTTTGGGATTTTGGCAATGAGGCCCTTTATCTACTTCCCCAGAGTCAGATGAACTCTGGATACCATATGTATGTCTCTGTGTCCAGTTGAGGTAGTTTCACAAGCCAATGCTAGCATCTATTTCACAGGTGGTTATGGTGCTGCTGGGTTACTGTTATTGTGGATATGGCCTAAACATTTTGGAACATTATTCAAACAAGATTAGGCCTATATCTCACTTCCCTCCATTGCTTTTTTCTAATTTCCTCTTATGATGTTCCTATACAGCCAAAAGACAAGGAGACCAAGAGAGAGAAGGAAACTGATAGAGGAACCAAGCTGTCATATAATGCCAAGGTACTGGTGGTTTTTGAATGGATACATATTTAGACTCATAAGATATCTGTCTCAACCCAACCCATATTCATTTTTTTCGGCAATCACACTGTACTCCTGTTTGTCTCTTTTGAGCTTTGCAGTCAGCATTATAGATTTATTTTCATTACAACTGTTCCACTCATCATGACACTCCATTCTATAGCGGTCAAGCCAGACCATAATATGCTTTTTTTTTAGATGAATCACCCTAACCCCCCACTATTTTTTTTTTTTTTTGGGTTTTGGGGGTTTATGGTTTACTCTACCGACGCATTCCATAACAAATGGGTTTTAGTTGTTTAATGGGAGCAGACTTAAAGGGCAATTCCACCACTTTTCAACCTCATATTCATTCTCCGGCACCACACCATTGTCTACATATGTGGAAATGGCACATTTCTATGATCTGTGGTTAAAAAGATAAGAAAAATGCTTAGCTGTAACATTACAGGGTAGGATTAAAAGTAAGAAAACTGTGATTTTCAAAACTTGCAAACATGTTTCTAGCCAGAGAGAGGGGGTATTTTCTCTGCTCCCATGTCACCAATCTCATAGTGTTTGTTTTTTAAATGTTTAAACTTTTTATTATGTCACCGGGTAGAACTTAGACTTTATCAATTTTTTTCTACAAAAAGTAGAAATGCGCCATTTAACAGTCTAGTATGGCAAACTGTATGGGAAAACATGACTGTTAACAGGTCCGGCATTATACTAGTACTTAATATAACTATTTACAAATGTCCATGGTCACCATGTCCAGCAAATGGATTTGTTGTGGTGCATCTCACTGTGTAGTTACTTTGACGTGTTGATACATTTGATGTCTTGGTGAAAAGTAGATCATCCTTGGGGGTTAGGGTTAGAGTGCTGGGTGTCGTAGCTCCCGGCATGTTTGTTCCTAGACAAAGCATTGAGCAATACATTGAATGTGGTCAAGTAACCCAAGGCTGATGATGCAACTAACCTTTGACCTCTAAGAGGGCTTGACCTCTGAGGGTTTGAAATATCCCTCACATGTCTAATGAGAAGTAAACCTCAGGATCTTTGTTTCATTATGAACTAAATCTATGTCCTCAACCGAAGCCCTCCATATTTAGCCATTAGTCTGGAAAAAGCTTAACACGTTACTTCAAGACTACATTATTATTTTTTCACAATCATTATGCCCCTTTTCTATTGGACTCCTCACCTCTGAAGAGTGAAGAGACCCGGCAAGCCCCCAAAGCCAGTCCTGTGAAGATTGCAGAACCTCCCGTCAACCTACTTGGCCTTGGTAAGACCAAACCAATCAGTTTTCCAGTCAACCAGGGTCGAATTCATTAGCAAATGGTCATATTCAGGAGTTGTATTCATTAGCAAAAATGTTTGTGGCAGAAAAACGAAAATTAGAGTTTCATATTGGACAAGTTCAGGTAGTCCTTCCTGGTTTCAGCCCGTTTCCTTTCGTTTGGTGCCTATTGAATACAACCCTACTGACAGTAAACCAGTCAGTTATTCAGACATGCTGAGTCCTGAACAATACACATTCTTCTTATGTACATTTTGTCCTCCCCTGTATAACCTGTTTTAGACTTCTCTCAGTTTTTTTAACTCTCTCCCTCTCTCTAGATGCTCCAACGGCGGCCCCTGCTAACAATGGTAGTGCTGCTAGCACAGCAAGCAGCGTACTCGGATATCTTCGGCCCCATGGTGTCCAACCCCTCCCTCATCTAATGCTGCTGCTTAGTTCTCTCAGGTAACACAATCTGATGACCTCACTACTTCCCTGGTCCCTATGGACACCCAGCCCCACAAACATAAATACACATACTGAACCTCTACCTGTATATTTACAGTGAGGGAAAAAAGTATTTGATCCCCTGCTGATTTTGTACGTTTGCCCACTGGATAAAGAAATGATCAGTCTATAATTTTAATGGTAGGTTTATTTGAACAGTGAGAGACAGAATAACAACAACTTAAAATCCAGAAAAACGCATCAAAAAATTTTATAAATTGATTTGCATTTTAATGAGAGAAATAAGTATTTGACCCCCCTCAATCAGAAAGATTTCTGGCTCCCAGGTGTCTTTTATACAGGTAACGAGCTGAGATTAGGAGCATACTCTTAAAGGGAGTGCTCCTAATCTCAGCTTGTTACCTATATAAAAGACACCTGTCCACAAAGCAATCAATCAGATTCCAAACTCTCCACCATGGCCAAGGCCAAAGAGCTCTCCAAGGATGTCAGGGACAATATTGTAGACCTGCACAAGGCAGGAATGGGCTACAAGACCATCGTCAAGCAGCTTGGTGAGAAGGTGACAACAGTTGGTGCGATTATTCGCAAATGGAAAAAACACAAAAGAACTGTCAATCTCCCTCGGCCTGGGGCTCCATGCAAGATCTCACCTCGTGGAGTTGCAATGATCATGAGAACGGTGAGGAATCAGCCCAGAACTACACAGGAGGATCTTGTCAATGATCTCAAGGCACCTGGGACCATAGTCACCAAGAAAACAATTAGTAACACACTACGCCATGAAGGGCTGAAATCCTGCAGCGCCCGCATGGTCCCCCCTGCTCAAGAAAGCACATATACAGGCCCGTCTGAAGTTTGCCAATGAACATCTGAATTATTCAGAGAAGAACCGGGTAGAAAGTGTTGTGGTCAGATGAGACCAAAATCAAGCTCTTTGGCATCAACTCAACTTGCCGTGTTTGGAGGAGGAGGAATGCTGCCTATGACCCCAAGAACACCATCCCCACCGTCAAACATGGGAGGTGGAAACATTATGCTTTAGGGGTGATTTTCTGCTAAGGGGACAGGACAACTTCACTGCATCAAAGGGACGATGGACGGGGCCATGTACCGGCTCAAATCTTGAGTGAGAACCTCCTTCCCTCAGCCAGGGCATTGAAAATGGGTCGTGGATGGGTATTCCAGCATGACAATGACCCAAAATACACGCCAAGGCAACAAAGGAGTGGCTCAAGAAGAAGCACATTAAGGTCCTGGAGTGGCCTAGCCAGTCTCCAGACCTTAATCCCGTAGAAAATCTGTGGAGGGAGCTGAAGGTTTCGACTTGCCAAACGTCAGCCTCAAAACCTTAATAACTTGGAGAAGATCTGCAAAGAGGGAGTGGGACAAAATCCCTCCTGAGATGTGTGCAAACCTTGTGGCCAACTACAAGAAACGTCTGACCTCTGTGATTGCCAACAAGGGTTTTGCCACCAAGTACTAAGTCATGTTTTGCAGAGGGGTCAAATACTTATTTCCCTCATTGAAATGCAAATCAATTTATACCATTTTTGACATGCGTTTTTCTGGATTTTTTTTGTTGTTATTCTGTCTCTCACTGTTCAAATAAACCTACCATTAAAATTATAGACTGGTCATGTCTTGTCAGTGGGCAAACGTACAAAATCAGCAGGGGATCAAATACTTTTTTCCCTCTCTGTACATGCACAACATATTACCTATATGTCTACATCTCAATGAGGCTCAGTTGATAGAGCATGTCGCTTGCACCGCCAAGGTTGTGCGTTCGTTTCCCAATGGAGGACCAGTGGAAGAAAAAAATATATATACAGTTGAAGTCGGAAGTTTACATCTTAGCCAAATACATTTAAACTCAGTTTTTCACAATTCCTGACATTTAATCCTATAAAAAATTCCCTGTTTTAGGTCAGTTAAGATCACCACTTTATTTTAAGAATGTGACATTTCAGAATAATGGTAGAGTGATTTATTTCAGCTTTTATTTATTTCATCACATTCCCAGTTGGTCAGAAGTTTACATACACTCAATTAGTATTTGGTAGCATTGCCTTTAAATTGTTTAACCTGGGTTAAACGTTTGGGTAGCCTTCCACAAGCTTCCCACAATAAGTTGGGTGAATTTTGGCCCATTCCTCCTGGGACGGAGCTGGTGTAACTGAGTCAGGTTTGTAGGCCCACTCCTTGCTCGCACACGTTTTCAGTTCTGTCCACATGTTCTGTAGGATTGAGGTCAGGGCTTTGCAATGGCCACTCCAATACCTTGACTTTGTTCTCTAAGCCATTTTGCCACAGCATTTTGCCCAAATGGAAGTTTGTCATTGGGGAGACTCATTTGCCACCAAGCTTTAACTTCCTGACTGATGTCTTGAGATATTGCTTCAAAATATCCACATCATTTTCCTCTCATGATGCCATCTATTTTGTGAAGTGCACCAGTCCCCTCCTGCAGCAAAGCACCCCCACAGCATGATGCTGCCACCCCCGTGCTTCACGGTTGGGATGGTGTTTTTTCAGCTTGCAAGCCACCCCATTTTTCCTCCAAACATAACGATGGTCACATGGCCAAACAGTTCTATTTTTGTGTCATCAGACCAGAGGACATTTCTCTAAAAAGTATGATCTTTGTCCCCATGTGCAGTTGCAAACCGTAGTCTGGCTTTTTTATGGTGGTTTTGGAGCGGTGGCATCTTCCTTGCTGAGCGGCCTTTCAGGTTATGTCGATATAGGACTTGTTTTACTGTGGATATAGATACTTTTGTACCTGTTTCCTCCAGCATCTTCACAAGGTCCTTTGCTGTTGTTCTGGGATTGATTTGCACTTTTCGCACCAAAGTATGTTCATCTTTAGGAGACAGAACGCCTACTTTCCTGGAGAGCAGTATGACGGCTGCGTGGTCCCATGGTGTTTATACTTGCATACTATTGTTTGTACAGATGAACGTGGTACTTTCAGGCGTTTGGAAATTGCTCCCAAGGATGAACCAGACTTGTGGAGGTCTACAATTTTTTTCTGAGGTCTTGGCTGATTTTCTTTTGATTTTCCCATGATGTCAAGCAAAGAGGCACTGAGTTTGAAGGTAGGCCTTGAAATACATCCACAGGTACACCTCCAGTTGACGTAAATGATGTCAATTAGCCTATCAGAAGCTTCTAAAGCCATGACATAATTTTCTGGAATTTTCCAAGCTGTTTAAAGGCACAGTCAACTTAGTGTATGTAAACTTCTGACCCACTGGAATTGTGATACAGTGAATTATAAGTGAAATAATCTGTCTGTAAACAATTGTTGGAAAAATGACTTGTGTCATGCACAAAGTAGATGTCCTAACCTACTTGCCAAAACTATAGTTTGTTAAGAAGAAATTTGTGGAGTGGTTGAAAAACAAGTTTTAATGACTCCAACCTAAGTGTATGTAAACTTCAGACTTCAACTGTATATATATATATATCCATCCATGCATGCAGGCCAGTGCATGTTAGCGTGAGAGAAGTTTGAAGATCAAGAGACTGAATATGGTTAGCGACTTTTCTTACGTAGTTCTTACAGTTTTTGCTTCCCTTCTTCCAGGCTAGCTCCAGTACCCCCAGCCAGCACCCCAACACAACCCCCAGCAGCAACCCCATCCTCAGGCTCTACCCAGGGAGACCTGGACCTGTTCAGTGAGACTGGTGGTGGAGTTGGCATTAAGGGGGAGGACACCGGGGCCAAGAAACACCTCTCCAAGGACTCCATCCTGTCCCTGTATGGGAACACCAGTATGCCTCAGATGCCCCAGCACCAGCAGGCCCCGCCTGGTAAGGAGAAATACAGACAAGCGTACACATGCACATACTGTACACTCATGCAGGGCTCTACACTGACCTTTTTTACAAGGAGCACATGTGCGCCTAAGTTGAAAAATGTAGGAGCACACAAAGACATTTAGGAGCACAATGACAAATATGAGGTTAACAAGCCATTTCTTTATAGTAATGAATCTGTGCTCAGTGTATTCTCCATGGCACTCAGGGGCTTCGGTACAGTGAAGTAATCATTACAACAATTATCATCTGGGGGAATTTTTTTAAAATCCAGGCGCACTTGTGCTCCTAAATTAATATTCCAGGTCGCACAGCAAAATATTTAGGCGCATATGCCAGTAAAATGGTCGCTCTGTCATGCATCATTTTGGGCATGTGCACGCAAACACAAGTGCATGCACACACACACACACACACACACACACCAACCAATAACACAGAGGTTGGAAATGGTCCCCAACTGGCTCTGGGCTATATAGTGTAAATACCAAACACTTCTAAAGTAGCAAGTCACCAACCAAGTTGTTCAGTCACTTTCCCACTCTCTCAGTTTATCTGTGGCAAGCCGTCATAAAGGTTAACAGAACGTTTTATTTTGAAAGAAAGACAAACTGTGCAACCCTGTTCTCAGTATTTCTCCTCTCTTTCTCCACTCCAGCTGGTATATACATGAACCCCGCCCAGATGCAGTTTCCAGTAGGCATCCCCCAGCAGCAGGTCCCCACTGGCTACCAGGCCTTTCCTGGCATGGGCACGGGCATGCCCCCCACCACCGTCATGGGTGCCATGATGGCTCAGAGCGGAGCCGCCATGATGGGACCCAACACAGGCATGATGGTTGGCATGACGATGCCCAACGGTTTCATGGGACAAGCGCCTGCGGCCGGGATGGTTGGCATGGCTCCGAGGATGATGGGGGGTACCCCAGGGGGGATGCCCGCTGGTATGGTGCCCGCCCAGGGCATGCAGGGGATGTAGCCGTCCAGCCTGGGCAGCAGGGCCAGTGGAACATGGGACAGGTATGGTAGTTATTTTGTTGTCTCGTTCTTTGGCATATTGGGGTTTTTCCCCTAGGAGTAAGCTTTGCATTTGAAGTATAAGATGGTTTAATGAGAATACAAGATCAGTATCTTTGGGAGTTAACTTAATTAGGTAATGTTACCATATTGCCATAACTATCAAATTTTCTGAGATCGATATAGATGCATTGGGGTAAGGGGTTTGATTTTGAATTAGGCAATATTGTGTTTCCCTGACCCTGACACCTTTACCTTACTACTGGTCTCTCTCTTTCTTCCCCAGATGAACCAGCAGATGTCAGGGATGAGTCTGAACGGTGCCGGGGGGCATGGCCTTGGTCAGCCTGCCTCCACCATGGGAGGCTGCCGCTTCACCCTCCGGTCAGACACTCAGCACACAGCTCTGGAAGTGACCCACCTGGAGGTCAAAGATCAGGGATTGGGGGTCAGGGCAGCGGAAGAGGGGGTCTCAACCAGGGGGTCCGAAATTCAACATCCAACCCCCCAGCAACCTTACTATGAACTGATGCCCGTTCTCCAACTGTTACTGACCACTCTCCAACATCAAGCTTATCTGTCTCTGTTCGCATACTGAAGAGATGCATCCTTTCTTCAGGTAAGCACAGATCCATTGGTGATTGGACAGGTGGAAAGCAAGGTGACGGTCTTATTACTCTGACTGGCCCAACCAAATAAGATCAGTGATTACTTCAAGGAAGGAAGCATTTCTGAAGTATTCAAACGGGCACATCTCTCTCTCTCTTTGTCTCTTTCTGTCTATCTATCCCTCTGTCTTTCAGTCTCTCTTTTGATGAGTGAATTGGGCGTCATCATACATACACCATCATACGCAGGATGGCAGTCTGTGCCTGTTATGTGTTAGAAATCATAACTCTTTAATTTTCCTTTTTTGGAGAAAAAAATGAGCCCTGTAACACAACAATGACATCATCGACAACATACGAAAAAGCTGCAGGACCAGTTACACAAGCTTTATTGTATCATTATTATAAAAAATATTATAGAGAATTAAAGAATAGTATTTAAACTTTGGGAGAAGACATGGCTATCATTTCTGTGAATACTGCTCTCCTATGTACAGCTCTGTATAACCTTCTTTTAAAGTACCTGTGGTTCCCCTACAAAATAAAGTATGATAAACTGTGTCTGATGTGTGTTCTAGATTCTAGACTTCTGGGTTCTAGATTTTGCCATTAACAACATTCAAAGTCAATTCTACCAGAACACCTAAGAAGGTAAAGAAGTTTGCATTTAAAACATGTCTACTCCATGTATCTCTTTTTTTCCAGGGGTAGGCTACAGACATGCAAATGTCAGGGTGGTATCATTCTTTAACCATCCTTTGCAGAGCTGGCAAGTTATATACACCACATTTACAGTATTACATAAGAGGGAAAATAGTCACGGGAGACAAGAGCTCCCTGTAAGTAGGCTAAATATTTGAAAGAATTCTGTTGATGGTGCAATATGGTAAAAAAACATTTAAGAATAATTTTCTGAAAAATAACTGAATGAAGAAGAACTGAACTGGAGAGTTTTGTAGAAAAAACGAATTCCCAGTTGAGGAAAAGCGCGGGACATGATTTTAGCATGGTCCCTTTTGAGTGCATAAACAGTGAGGGTGTTTGTTGGTGCTGTCATCTTCAGGACAGGAATACCGGCTTACTTAACGGAGGAATAAACACACATGTTCATCGTTGGTGTTTCAACCAGAACGCGGGAAAATGCCCTTTCTTTATTTTCGCACATGCGCAGTTGTACATCTCTCATAGGGCATAACTGTACCAGTGTAAGAACACAATTTATAACATATTAGTCTATATGTTAACACCCCCACTTGCTCTTATACTGTACAAGTCATATTCAACCTAACTATCAACACATTTAGCTTACAGTTATACATCTCACAAATGTCAGTTTACATTCCAAACATATAACCCAATAATTTTTCATTTTTGAACTTCTACAGGTTTAGTCAAAACATCTGCAACCATGTCTGCCGTTGGACAATATTCAATACTTATTTTGCCATCACTGAGTGCAGATCGAATGAAATGATATCTGATGTCAACATGTTTACATCTCTGACGACATACTGGGTTCTTTTGACAGAGCAATTGCACCTTGGTTATCTTCAAAGATTGTTACTGGTGCATATTGGCACTCACTATCCATCTGGCCCAATAACTGTACAAGGTACAAACGTTCTTGTGTAGTAGCAGCCAGTGCCATGTACTCTGCTTCACATGTAGATAAAGCTACTGTTGGCTGCTTCTTAGACCTCCATGAAATAACAGGTCCACATTTAGTTAAACTAAAACAATACCCTGTTATGCTTCGTCTGTCACTTTGATCTGCTGCCCAATCAGCATCACAATATGCTATGAGGTTGAGTTTTTCCACCCCCTTTTTGTAACACAACTCCTGATTCATTGTCCCCTTCAAGTACCTCAACACATGTTTAGCTGTTATCCAGTGTTGCTCTTTTGGTTCTGATAGGTATTGTGACAGCTTGCTGACAATCCAACTGATATCCGGTCTTGTACATGTCATAACATATATCAAGCTGCCTATCACTTCACGATACTTTTTTGAATCAATAGGTTCACCATCACCATCAAAGTTTGTTTTTTGTTCACATGGTGTTGACCTTGTTTTACAGTCTGACATACCAAACCTTTCCAGTATCTTGGTTATGTACCTTGTTTGGCTCATCTTTATTTTCCCTTCACTTTGTGTAAAATCAATGCCTAGGAAATGTCTAAGCCTCCCAAGATCTTTCATCTTAAATTTTTCACTTATTTCTTTTACACTTGTGAGTGAGTCACTATCACTAGCAGCGATAATTAGATCATCGACCCAAATTATCAAAATGATCCTTTCTGTTGCAGTTTGTTTGTTGTAAACACAGTAATCAGCTGGGTTCTGTGTAAAACCATTTTCACTAAGGTGATCATGCAACATTTTGTTCCAGTTCCTTCCTGACTGTTTCAGGCCGTACAGTGACTTGTTCAGTTTGCAGACTAGTTGCTCACCTGTATCTGACCTGACTTCAAAACCCTCTGGTTGCTCCATGTACACTTCACAGTCAATAGGAGCATGTAGATATGCTGTTTTGACATCCATCTGATGTAACTCTAAGTCATACTGAGCTGCTAGCTGCATCAAACAACGTACTGATGTCATATTTGCAGTTGGAGAAAAATTATCCGTATAGTCTATTCCTGCCACTTGACTATATCCTTTTGCAATATATCTTGCCTTGTATGTCTCAGTCTCATCTGAATTGTTTTTGACCGCATAGACCCACCTGCCCCCCCCACTGCATTTTTACCCTCTGGCAGTGTGGTCAATGTGAATGTATCATTTTCCCTAAGGGAATCCATCTCCTCCTTCATAGCAGTAGCCCAAATCTCTGATTTTGGTGAAATCATTGCTTCTTTGAAGGTTTGTGGTGCATTGCACATTACTCTGTAGCAGTAGTCAACACTAGGTGGTATCTGGTCATCACACTTCACTTTTACACTCATAGTCTTTTAAGTACTGGGGCTTCTTCCTCTCTCTGTCTGGATAGCGTGGACTCTGACTATCTGAAGTCTCGATTTGCACATCTTGTGTCTCTTCGGAATTTTGATCTGCCATCTTGGCTTTTGGCATGGGGGATTGAAATCTCTCCCCATGAAGATCATCACTCATTTCCAAATCTGTCTGAGTTTGGCGCTCGACTACACCTTTTGTAACGAACTTGACTAATCTGTTTTTAAGAACTTTTCCAGTGTCTGGGTAGTAGACTAGGTATGCTGGACTATTTTTATCATACCCGACAAAAATACCCTTTTCACATCTTGAGTCCAACTTTTTCTTGTTCTGTCTGTATGCATAGCAAACAGATCCAAATTCTTTCATCTTTGAAAGATCAGGCTTTCTCCCAGTAAACATGTAGTGTGGAGTCTGTCCTACACGCTTATTGTAACACCTATTGCGAATTACTGCAGCAGTCATTACAGCATATGTCCACAATTTCTTTGGTAGGTTGCTCTCAAGTAGCATGCATCTTGCCATTTCAAACAGTGTTCTCCAATTTCTCTCAGCGGTCCCATTTTGATGGGGTGAGTAAGGGGCTGAAGTTTCATGTCTTATGGCATTCTTACTGAGCAGTGACTGGAACTATTTGGCTGTGTACTCTGTGCCATTATCTGACCTGACACACTTTATTTTTCCATAAGGGGCCACATCAGCAATAAACTTCTCAGTAGCTTTTACAGTATCACTTTTTGCTTTTAGGAAATACACAAAAACTGCCCCTGAATAATCATCCGTAAATGCTAGAGTATATCTGAACCCATCTTTCGCCTCTGGCTCAATAGGGCCAGCCAAATCAGTGTGCACAAGCTCAAGAGCTGCTTTTGCCTTTTCATCAGGCTCTATGTTTCTGCTCTGAACAAATTTTCCCTGTGTGCAGATTTCACAGTTGAGGGTAGATTTGTCAATCTTACCTGTGATTTTCATTCCCTCTGTCACATTTTCTAACTTTGACACATCCTCAAAATTACAGTGGCCAATAATTTTGTGCCATGTGTGAATATCATAGCACCCATGACATCCATCATCATTTTCATCACTTACAGTGTTAAGATAGTAAAGTCTATCATACTCCTCGATGTCAAAAGTGGTACCGTTCTTGTGGATGAGCTTGTTACACCCCTGTCGGAAGTTGACTGAAGCTCCGTTGGCTAAAATGTCCTGTGGAAACGACGGCACGTACAGCGCCTTCGTCAGCGTTGTTTTCACCCGACGACCCGTGTTGTCTCTCAGGTAAACCTCCGCTGCACCTCTCCTCTCCGAGACACCATTCGTTCTTGTTCCGTCAGCTAGCTCCACGGAATGTTTTTCCGGTTTGAAAGTCTCGTCAAACTCCTTAAACTGCCCGATGTCCGTGACTATATGTGACGTTGCTCCCGTATCAACCATCAGCCCTTTATGTTTCAGTCCACGAACCTGACAGTCACTTATTTTGAATGCAAATGTGTGGCCTTCAGCATCTGTTGCTTGTTTCACATTGTCTCTTCTTTTTCGTCTGCAATTTGCGTCAGTATGAGTGGAGCGCTTGCAAAACTACACCACTGTCTCCGTTCTCTGTGCTCTCCAGTAACGGTACATTCCCGGGCCTTGTGCCCTTTCTGGCCACAGTTGAAGCAGGTTATCTCGGTCCCTTTATCTCTTCCTCTTGGCCAGCTAACTTTAATGTTACTTGCCTTCATCACGTTGTCGTCAGTGGAAATGGCGCTAAACTTCTCGGTGCTTTCATAGCTCCTCAACTTGGTTTTGAACTTGCCATAAGTTGTCGGCTCGTCACTCTGCGTTAAGTGGATGGCAAACGGCTTAAATGATTCGGGCAAACCTTTCAGAATCATTGCAATCAACAGCCCGTCACTTAAAGTCTCTTCAGCATTCCTCAGTGCTGTAATAGCCGTCTCAGCACGAATGATATAATCCGTAACACTTTCGTCACTGGCTTTCTGAAGAGAAGTTAGCTCAGTGTAGAGGCTAATCACACGTGGCTTCCCTTATCCTGCATAATGTTCCCTCAATATCTTCAACGCTTTTCTCCCATCATCTGCTGCTTCTCTCATTATCAGGGAAATACTTTTATCACCCAAAACCTGTATCAATTCGGCGTAGGCTTCTTAATTTTTCTCTCCGTCTTCTTCATCTTCATCCACGCTCAATATGGTGGCCTTTAGCCCTAGCAAACGCAAGTGTCCCAAAAACTTCGTCTCCCATAACTCGTAGTTTTTTTCATCTCCGTCGAAACATAATCTATTCCATCAGCTTCCATGTTCCCTCCTGGGCCCATAACCTGTTGGTGCTGTCATCTTCAGGACAGGAATACCGGCTTACTTAACGGAGGAATAAACACACATGTTCATCGTTGGTGTTTCAACCAGAACGCGGGAAAATGCCCTTTTTTTATTTTCGCACATGCGCAGGTGTACATCTCTCATAGGGCATAACTGTACCAGTGTAAGAACACAATTTATAACATATTAGTCTATATGTTAACAGTGTTGACCCTAGTTTACTCGATATTCTACAATCAATTACAATATTCAGAGGACGACATATTCTTAACATTTTGGTATTGGCCAGCGTGTGACTCATGTGCTACACCTTCGGTTGTTGATGATCCACTTGAGGAGGAGAATACAGCGAAGGTGCCCGATTAAGAGCTCCGGGCCCGTCTATCCGACTGACGCTTCTCCCTCCCTGTACCATCGACGCTCCCTCCGCTGCTACTACCTTTCTGAACTGCCTCAACACCGTCAGCTGTGGAAACCATCCCCCAAATCAAATCCAGCCAATGTCAGAATCCTACATTAGTTTTGTTTTTAAAGCGTATTTGAAATTCTCTTTAATGAAAAGTGCTATATAAAATAAATGTAGTATTATTAAACAGAGATAGAATTCCTGGTCACACTTTATTTGGATAGTCCCGTATAAATAATCTACAGATGGGCATACTTTCAACAAACGATCTGTTGATAAGCAACTGCTTGCCAAGGTTAGGGTTAGTTTAGAATAAGGGTAAGGGTTACGTTTAGGGCTAATGTTAAGGGTTAAGGCTTAGGGTTAGTGGATAGTTAGTTGAAATGCTGACAGTTATTGAACATCTACAAACCATCCACTTGGGACTATCCAAATAATGTGTAACCGAATTCCATTCGAAACCCTGCGTAATGGCATTCTGGACATAAAGAATTCCATCTCTATGCGACAGAGAGGGTCACAATGCCGACGCTTCGTATGGAACTCCAGAACCAGAGAGTTATGTTCAGAACTCTCAAGAAATCTTCAGTTCTTGATCGACAAACGAGAGATACAGCATTATGGCAAGCTTTTCATTCATCCTCCCTGAAGACGGACATTATTCTATTAAGGACAACGCAGTTAACTCAGGTAAGAATAATTTAATTATTTCAGTCTTAAAACTAAAATATTAATTGATTTGATTCTTAGTAGAAAGGAAATATCTTCAAACTTAGAATAAGATGGCTGTAAAGGCTTTTGTTGTTAGTTACCAAGCAATGTAACCATGCAAAATGAATATTTACAGCTGTAAATGGTTTTACTTAGGCCAAGTAAAATATGCAATGTCTCAATTATCTCTCCTTCCTCCCAAAGTGCGCACTTGTTCACTTCACTGAATTGAAAAGAAATGACTGGTATAAGAAATATGGTTGAAACTCCCACTAGCCTATGCCTCCACCAATCCAACGGTTTAAGATGTCTGGGAAGTAGAGAAGGAGTGCACACTTTAAGGAAATAGGAGATATTATTGGAACACACATTATTTGCCATGAGTGAAAAGGAAAATATCCCTCCCTTTCTTATAATGCTAAAAATCTGTTTTGTTGATCCTGTGCTGTCATGGCGTTTCTTTCAGGGTGGATTTCAATGGTGACCCAACTCAACACCCTTGAAGGTCCAGAGTCAGAGAGTCAGAACATCCGTCAGAGCTTTGCAGAGATACTTGGCGACAAGTACCACTACACGAATGCCATCAACAGCTCTCTGCTCTGGACTGTTGGGTACACCCCCTACATTCCCCCAGTTCTGAAAGGAAGAAGCTTCCCCTCTGTCGAGAGCTTCTTCCTGGATGAGTGGGAGCCACTGACACTCCAGCAGACTCCCAGGTTCTGTCCACCAGTGTTTCCATCAAGGAAGACAACCTGAACCAGTCGTCTGCAGGCCTAGTATCTCAGGTTCTGTCCACCAGTGTTGCCATTATGGAGAATGACCTAATCCAGTCTGCTGCAGGCCTAGTGTCTCAGGTTCTGTCCACCAGTGTTTCCATTGTGGAGAATGACCTGATCCAGTCTGCTGCAGGCCTAGTATCTCAGGTTCTGTCCACCAGTGTTTCCATTGTGAGAATGACCTGATCCAGTCTGCTGCAGGCCTAGTGTCTCAGGTTCTGTCCACCAGTGTTTCCATTGTGGAGAATGACCTGATCCAGTCTGCTGCAGGCCTAGTGTCTCAGGTTCTGTCCACCAGTGTTTCCATTGCGGAGAATGACCTGATCCAGTCTGCTGCAGGCCTAGTGTCTCAGGTTCTGTCCACCAGTGTTTCCATTGTGGAGAATGACCTGATCCAGTCTGCTGCAGGCCTAGTATCTCAGGTTCTGTCTACCAGTGTTTCCATTGTGGAGAATGACCGGTTCCAGTCTGCTACAAATCTAGTGTCTCAGGATGAGGACTCCACCCTGAGAGCCTCCAACCAACCTGAGGTCCATGTGGCTGATGTGTCAACCAAGGGAAGTAGACTTACCATCACTATTTCTATGGGTTCAACCAAGAGTAGCCATGTTGCTTTACGTGAAGTTGATGCTAGTGCTACCAGCCTGGAGCAGTCTGCTGAGAAAATGTCTACCTCTACTACTGATGTCAACGACATCTCATCAACTGCTGCTGCCAAGAAGAAGAAGAGGTGTGGATTATTCTCATCTCTCTGGAGAGCTCTCAGGGGGAAGAACAAGAAGCCTGTAAGTAATAACTCATACTGTAATTCTCTTTTGTACTTAACATAATCATTTATCAACTATTTTGATGCTAATATCCAGTGATAATGGCTGTCTGTAAAATAGGTTTTCTATATTTTATACCTTTCGTTTTTCAGGCTAAAGTGGCTTCCAAGAAAGAGGATGAAATCAACAAGGATGAGAGCCGCCTCACCTGCCACCACAACACTATACAGGGAGATCACTGATGCAGGCACCAACAATGGTGTTTCTATTTTCTCTCACACTTTTTTCTTCATCCCCAATCCCCTTCCCACACCCCACCCATTTTATCTTCAATAAACCTTTTGTCGTTGCATTTGATTGTGTTTTGTCTTTGATTGGTATCACTGTCATTGATAAGGGCAGGGGTTTAGTAGTTCAACTACATGTCAATCAATCGCTGGTTAACTTTCAAACTCCGAAGGGAGACAACCGAGGCAAAGACGTGAAGCAGGAGGGCAACTGTGACCTTCAGAAATGTGCAAAGATGTGAACAGTTTGTAACAATGTAACAACGCTAATGCAATCAGTTATCTCCACATTTTCTGGAGAATAACATGCATTCTCGCTCAGGGCCTCTAGATGGAGTAGCAAGCACAATTCTGAGGGATCCCCTCATAATGCTTTTATCAGCTGTTGGATATGGGGATATTCCCGTATTAGGGAATTCCTGTGGGAGATTTATACCATGAAATCCTGCAGCGCCCGCAAGGTCCCCCCTGCTCAAGAAAGCACATATACAGGCCCGTCTGAAGTTTGCCAATGAACATCTATATTATTCAGAGAAGAACTGGGTGAAAGTGTTGTGGTCAGATGAGACCAAAATCAAGCTCTTTGGCATCAACTCAACTTGCCGTGTTTGGAGGAGGAGGAATGCTGCCTACGCACCCCAAGAACACCATCCCCACCGTCAAACATGGAGGTGGAAACATTATGCTTTGGGGATGTTTTTCTGCTAAGGGGACAGGACAACTTCACTGCATCAAAGGGACGATGGACGGGGCCATGTACCGTCAAATCTTGAGTGAGAACCTCTTCCCTCAGCCAGGGCATTGAAAATGGGTCGTGGATGGGTATTCCAGCATGACAATGACCCAAAATACACAGCCAAGGCAACAAAGGAGTGGCTCAAGAAGAAGCACATTAGGGTCCTGGAGTGGCCTAGCCAGTCTCCAGACCTGAATCTAGAAAATCTGTGGAGGGAGCTGAAGGTTCGAGTTGCCAAACGTCAGCCTCGAAACCTTAATAACTGGAGAAGATCTGCAAAGAGGAGTGGGACAAAATCCCTCCTGAGATGTGTGCAAACCTTGTGGCCAACTACAAGAAACGTCTGACCTCTGTGATTGCCAACAAGGGTTTTGCCACCAAGTACTAAGTCATATTTTGCAGAGGGGTCAAATACTTATTTCCCCTCATTGAAATGCAAATCAATTTATACAATTTTTGACATGCGTTTTTCTGGATTTTTTTGTTGTTGTTCTGTCTCTCACTGTTCAAATAAACCTACCATTAAAATTATAGACTGGTCATGTCTTTGTCAGTGGGCAAACGTACAAAATCAGCAGGGGATCAAATACTTTTTTTCCCTCACTGTACATGCACAACATATTACCTATATGTCTACATCTCAATGATGGCTCAGTTGATAGAAAAAAAATATATATACAGTTGAAGTCGGAAGTTTACATCTTAGCCAAATACATTTAAACTCAGTTTTTCACAGTTCCTGACACTTAGTCCTATTAAAAATTCCCTGTTTGAGGTCAGTTAAGATCACCACTTTATTTTAAGAATGTGACATTTCAGAATAATAGTAGAGTGATTTATTTCAGCTTTTATTTATTTCATCACATTCCCAGTGAGTCAGAAGTTTACATACACTCAATTAGTATTTGGTAGCATTGCCTTTAAATTGTTTAACTTGGGTCAAACGTTTGGGTAGCCTTCTACAAGCTTCCCACAATAAGTTGGGTGAATTTTTGGCGCATTCCTCCTGACGGAGCTGGTGTAACTGAGTCAGGTTTGTAGGCCTCCTTGCTCGCACACGCTTTTTCAGTTCTGTCCACATGTTCTGTAGGATTGAGGTCAGGGCTTTGCGATGGCCACTCCAATACCTTGACTTTGTTCTCCTTAAGCCATTTTGCCACAACATTTTGCCACAAATGGAAGTTTGTCCATGTGGAAGACCCATTTGCGACCAGGCCTTGAAGCTCCAGTTGACGCAAATGATGTCAATTAGCCTATCAGAAGCTTGTAAAGCCATGACATAATTTTCTGGAATTTTCCAAGCTGTTTAAAGGCACAGTCAACTTAGTGTATGTAAACTTCTGATCCACTGGAATTGTGATACAGTGAATTATAAGTGAAATAATCTGTCCGTAAACAATTGTTGGAAAAATGACTTGTGTCATGCACAAAGTAGATGTCCTAACCTACTTGCCAAAACTATAGTTTGTTAAGAAGAAATTTGTGGAGTGGTTGAAAAACAAGTTTTAATGACTCAACCTAAGTGTATGTAAACTTCAGACTTCAACTGTATATATATATATCCATCCATGCATGCAGGCCAGTGCATGTTAGCGTGAGAGAAGTTTGAAGATCAAGAGACTGAATATGGTTAGCGACTTTTCTTACGTAGTTCTTACAGTTTTTGCTTCCTTCTTCCAGGCTAGCTCCAGTACCCCAGCCAGCACCCCCAACACAACCCCCCAGCAGCAACCCCATCCTCAGGCTCTCCCAGGGAGACCTGGACCTGTTCAGTGAGACTGGTGGTGGAGTTGGCATTAAGGGGGAGGACACTGGGCCAAGAAACACCTCTCCAAGGACTCCATCCTGTCCCTGTATGGGAACACCAGTATGCCTCAGATGCCCCAGCACCAGCAGGCCCCGCCTGGTAAGGAGAAATACAGACAAGCGTACACATGCACATACTGTACACTCATGCAGGGCTCTACACTGACCTTTTTACAAGGAGCACATGTGCGCCTATGTTGAAAAATGTAGGAGCACACAAAGACATTTAGGAGCACAATGACAAATATGAGGTTAACAAGTCGTTTTCTTTATAGTAATGAATCTGTGCTCAGTGTATTCTCCATGGCACTCAGGGGCTTCGTACAGTGAAGTAATCATTACAACAATTATCATCTGGGGGAATTTTTTTAAATCCAGGCGCACTTGTGCTCCTAAATTAATATTCCAGGTCGCACAGCAAAATATTTAGGCGCATATGCCAGTAAAATGGTCGCCCTGTCATGCATCATTTTGGGCATGTGCACGCAAACACAAGTGTATGCACACACACACACTCACACACACACACCAACCAATAACACAGAGGTTGGAAATGGTCCCCAACTGGCTCTGGGCTATATAGTGTAAATACCAAACACTTCTAAAGTAGCAAGTCACCAACCAAGTTGTTCAGTCACTTTCCCACTCTCTCAGTTTATCTGTGGCAAGCCGTCCATAAAGGTTAACAGAACGTTTTATTTTGAAAGAAAGACAAACTGTGCAACCCTGTTCTCAGTATTTCTCCTCTCTTTCTCCACTCTAGCTGGTATATACATGAACCCCCGCCCAGATGCAACTTCCAGTAGGCATCCCCCAGCAGCAGGACCCCACTGGCTACCAGGCCTTTCCTGGCATGAGCACGGGCATGCCCCCCACCACCGTCTGGTGCCATGATGGCTCAGAGCGGAGCCGCCATGATGGGACCCAACACAGGCATGATGGTTGGCATGATGATGCCCAACGGTTTCATGGGACAAGCGCTGCGGCCGGGATGGTTGGCATGGCTCCGAGGATGATGGGGGTACCCCAGGGGGATGCCCGTGGTATGGTGCCCGCTCAGGGCATGCAGGGGATGTGTGCCGTCCAGCCTGGGCAGCAGGGCCAGTGGAACATGGGACAGGTATGGTAGTTATTTTGTCGTCTCGTTCTTTGGCATATTGGGGTTTTTCCCCTGGAGTAAGCTTTGCATTTGAAGTATAAGATGGTTTAATGAGAATACAATATCAGTATCTTTGGGAGTTAACTTAATTAGGTAATGTTACCATATTGCCATAACTATCCAATTTTCTGAGATCGATATAGATGCATTGGGGGTAAGGGGTTTGATTTTGTATTAGGCAATATTGTGTTTCCTGACCCTGACACCTTTACCTTACTACTCGTCTCTCTCTTTCTTCCCCAGATGAACCAGCAGATGTCAGGGATGAGTCTGAACTGTGCCGGGGGCATGGCCTTCGGTCAGCCTGCCTCCACCATGGGAGGCTGGGCCGCTTCACCCTCCGGTCAGACACTCGCACACAGCTCTGGGAAGTGACCCACCTGGAGGTCAAAGATCAGGGATTGGGGGTCAGGGCAGCGGAAGAGGGGGGTCTCAACCAGGGGGTCCGAAATTCAACATCCAACCCCCCCAGCAACCTTACTATGAACTGATGCCCATTCTCCAACTGTTACTGACCACTCTCCAACATCCAGCTTATCTGTCTCTGTTCGCATACTGAAGAGATGCATCCTTTCTTCAGGTAAAAACAGATCCATTGGTGATG
The DNA here is from genome assembly GCF_020615455.1 of Coregonus clupeaformis. Lineage (NCBI taxonomy): Eukaryota > Metazoa > Chordata > Actinopteri > Salmoniformes > Salmonidae > Coregonus > Coregonus clupeaformis. The sequence goes on along the minus strand of NW_025535414.1, from coordinate 2,769 downwards.
GGACAGGTGAAAGCAAAGTGACGGTCTTATTACTCTGACCGGCCCAACCAAATCAGATCAGTGATTACTTCAAGGAAGGAAGCATTTCTGAAGTATTCAAACGGGCACATCTCTCCCTCTCTTTGTCTCTTTCTGTCTATCTATCCCTCTGTCTTTCAGTCTCTCTTTGTGAGTGAATTGGGCGTCATCATACATACACCATCATACGCAGGATGGCAGTCTGTGCCTGTTATGTGTTAGAAATCATAACTCTTTTAATTTTCCTTTTTTGGAGAAAAAAAATTAGCCCTGTAACACAACAATGACAACATATCGAAAAAGCTGCAGGACCAGTTACACAAGCTTTTTATTGTATCATTATTATAAAAAAATATTATAGAGAATTAAAGAATAGTATTTAAACTTTGGGAGAAGACATGGCTATCATTTCTGTGTATACTGCTCTCCTATGTACAGCTCTGTATAACCTTCTTTTAAAGTACCTGTGGTTCCCCTACAAAATAAAGTATGATAAACTGTGTCTGATGTGTGTTCTAGATTCTAGACTTCTGGGTTCTAGATTTTGCCATTAACAACATTCAAAGTCAATTCTACCAGAACACCTAAGAAGGTAAAGAAGTTTGCATTTAAAACATGTCTACTCCATGTATCTCTTTTTTCCAGGGGTAGGCTACAGACATGCAAATGTCAGGGTGGTATCATTCTTTAACCATCCTTTGCAGAGCTGGCAAGTTAAATACACCACATTTACAGTATTACATAAGAGGGAAAAATAGTCACGGGAGACAAGAGCTCCCCTGTAAGTAGGCTAAATATTTGAAAGAATTCTGTTGATGGTGCAATATGGTAAAAAACATTTAAGAATAATTTTCTGAAAAATAACTGAATGAAGAAGAACTGAACTGGAGAGTTTGGTAGAAAAAACGAATTCCCAGTTGAGGAAAAGCGGGACATGATTTTAGCATGGTCCCTTTCGAGTGCATAAACAGTGAGGGTGTTGACCCTAGTTTACTCGATATTCTACAATCAATTACAATATTCAGAGGACGACATATTCTTAACATGTTGGTATTGGCCAGCGTGTGACTCTCATGTGCTACACCTTCGGTTGTTGATGATCCACTTGAGGAGGAGAATACAGCGAAGGTGCCCTCGATTAAGAGCTCCGGCCCGTCTATCCGACTGACGCTTCTCCCTCCCTGTACCATCGACGCTCCCTCCGCTGCTACTACCTTTCTGAACTGCCTCAACACCGTCAGCTGTGGAAACCATCCCCCAAGTCAAAACCAGCCAATGTCAGAATCCTACATTAGTTTTGTTTTTAAAGCGTATTTGAAATTCTCTTTAATGAAAAGTGCTATATAAAAAAATGTAGTATTATTAAACAGAGATAGAATTCCTGGTCACACTTTATTTGGATAGTCCCGTAATAAATAATCGACAGATGGGCATACTTTCAACAAACGATCTGTTGATAAGCAACTGCTTGCCAAGGTTAGGGTTAGTTTAGAATAAGGGTAAGGGACGTTTAGGGCTAATGTTAAGGGTTAAGGCTTAGGGTTAGTGGATAGTTAGTTGAAATGCTGACAGTTATTGAACATCTACAAACCATCCACTTGGGACTATCCAAATAAAGTGTAACCGAATTCCATTCGAAACCCTGCGTAATGGCATTCTGGACATAAAGAATTCCATCTCTATGCGACAGAGAGGGTCACAATGCCGACGCTTCGTATGGAACTCCAGAACCAGAGAGTTATGTTCAGAACTCTCAAGAAATCTTCAGTTCTTGATCGACAAACGAGAGATACAGCATTATGGCAAGCTTTTCATTCATCCTCCTGAAGACGGACATTGTTCTATTAAGGACAACGAAGTTAACTTAGGTAAGAATAATTTAATTATTTTAGTCTTAAAACTAAAATATTAATTGATTTAATTCTTAGTAGAAAGGAAATATCTTCAAACTTAGAATAAGATGGCTGTAAAGGCTTTTGTTGTTAGTTACCAAGCAATGTAACCATGCAAAATGAATATTTACAGCTGTAAATGGTTTTACTTAGGCCAAGTAAAATATGCAATGTCTCAATTATCTCTCCTTCCTCCCAAAGTGCGCACTTGTTCACTTCACTGAATTGAAAAGAAATGACTGGTATAAGAAATATGGTTGAAACTCCCACTAGCCTATGCCTCCCCACCAATCCAACGGTTTAAGATGTCTGGGAAGTGAGAGAAGGAGTGCACACTTTAAGGAAATAGGAGATATTATTGGAACACACATTATTTGCCATGAGTGAAAAGGAAAATATCCCTCCCTTTCTTATAATGCTAAAAATCTATTTTGTTGATCCTGTGCTGTCATGGCGTTTCTTTCAGGGTGGATTTCAATGGTGACCCAACTCAACACCCTTGAAGGTCCAGAGTCAGAGAGTCAGAACATCCGTCAGAGCTTTGCAGAGATACTTGGCGACAAGTACCACTACGCGAATGCCATCAACAGCTCTCTGCTCTGGACTGTTGGGTACACCCCTCGCATTCCCCCAGAGTTCTGAAAGGAAGAAGCTTCCCCTCTGTCGAGAGCTTCTTCCTGGATGAGTGGGAGCCACTGACACTCCAGCAGACTCCTCAGGTTCTGTCCACCAGTGTTTCCATCAAGGAAGACAACCTGAACCAGTCGTCTGCAGGCCTAGTATCTCAGGTTCTGTCCACCAGTGTTGCCAATATGGAGAATGACCTAATCCAGTCTGCTGCAGGCCTAGTGTCTCAGGT
>NW_025535413.1:30000-99289 GCF_020615455.1 Coregonus clupeaformis | reverse complement strand
ACCGTGTATTATGCTCTTGTTGTTTACGGGTCTCATCCCGTGTATTGTGTAGAGGTTACGCCTCGCTCTTTGTTTTGGTTACATCGCCTTTTGTATATATATACGTGTTTGTGTTGGGTGAAGTAATAAAACCCCTAATACGTATTCCTGCGCCTGTTTTCAAATCATTATACAACGTGACAGAATAATCAACCCATAAAAATGGAGACAGCGGGAAAGAATGAGCTGGCGACCATCGTAGAGACAGTCCAACATCACGAGGACTGTCTCTCCAGACTCGGCAGCGCCGTGGACAGCGTGCTGGCAACCATCCTGCGGTTGAAGGGGAAAGAGCAGTCCCTCCAGTCTCCAGCACTTGTTCCGGCACCAGCCCCCACACCACCACTACCTGCCTCCGTTCCATCTGAGATGGTCCGCGGAATACCCCTGTCCCTCCCGGAGCGCTTTGACGGCGCGCCAGCGAGATGCAAGGAATTCCTTCTGCAATGTGACCTGTACCTCGCTCGCTACGCCGAGGCTGTCTCCGGGAGAGACAGGGTTGCCACAGTTATCTCGGCACTGACCGGACGGGCCCTGGACTGTGGTGCCGCGGTTTGGGAAACGGGCGGACCCGAGGTCGAGTCCTACGAGCGCTTCAACCTCCTATTAAGCCAGGGATCTAGGACCGCCTCGGAGTTCGCCCTGGAGTTCCGGACCATTGCAGCCTCCATCGGATGGAACAAGTCGGCTCTGGTCACCGTGTTCCGCAGCGGACTGCAGGAGGAGGTACAGATGGAGTTAGCCTGCCGTGATGACAACCTGTCACTTGACCAGCTCATCAGCATGGCGTTCCGGTTGGAGAACCTCCTGTGGTCCGGACGAAGACCTGCGCTGAATTCAGAGCCCATGGCTACACCTGCTCTGTGGCCAGAACCGATGGAGGTGGGCTCTGCACGTTTGCCCAAGGCAGAGCGTAGGAGAAGGAGGAATCTGGACCTCTGCTCCTATGGTGGAGAAAGGGGTCATTTCTCCCCGACCTGCCCTCTATCCACTAATAGGCGAGGAGGTGACAAGCCAGAGAATTCACCCTGCTCCAATCCAGGCAGAGGAGACGCATGAAGAGGAGACCCCCATCATCCCTACATTCCGTATCATCGCGCCAGCGTACGGTCCCGCACCTGAACAGTGTCCGGAGAACTGCGCCCACGTGCCCACGGGTGTGCGTGACTGCCTCCTTTCCTGGGTGCACACGGCGCCTGTGTCGGGTCATCCTGGGATAGGCCGTACCATCGCCTGCCTGACTGAGAAGTACTGGTGGCCAACCTTGGCTAGGGACGTCCAGGTTTATGTCTCTTCCTGCTCCATCTGCGCCCAGTCTAAGACACCCAGACACCTCCCTTATGGAAAGCTCCTTACCCTGCCGGTTCCACAAAGACCCTGGTCTCACCTCTCGGTGGACTTTGTCACTGACCCTCCCCCTCCCAGGGGAACACCACCATTCTCGTCGTTGTGGACTGGTTTTCAAAAGCTTGTCGCCTCCTTCCTCTGCCTGGGCTCCCATCAAACCATGGAGGCTCTTTTTAATCACGTCTTCCGGCACTACGGGATCCCGGAGGACATTGTGTCAGACTGTGGTCCTCAGTTCACCTCACGCATATGGAAAGCGTTCATGGAATGCCTGGGGGTCACAGTCAGTCTCACCTCCGGGTACCGTCCTCAAGCTAATGGGCAGGTGGAGAGGGTCAATCAGGAAGTGGGCAGGTTCCTGAGGTGTTACTGGGCAGATTTTCTACCTTGGGCTGAGTACACTCAGAATTCCCTCCGCCACTCCTCCACTAACCTCACTCCTTTCCAGTGCATGTTCGGGTATCAGCCGGCCCTGGCACATTGGCATCCGAGCCAGACCGAGGCCCCTGCGGTGGACGAGTGGTTTCGGTGCGCTGAAGAGATCTGGAAGAGATCTGGAACGCTGTGCACACTCGTCTCCAGTGGGCAGTGTGTCGGCACACTTCAGTGAGGCGCCTGTTTTCTCTCCAGTCGACCGGGTCTGGCTCTCCACCCGGAACCTGCCCCTCCGCTTAACCTGCCGGAAGCTGAGCCAGTGGTTTGTGGGGCCGTTTAAAGTCCTGAGGAGGGTTAATGAGATAACGTACCGTTTGCAACTCCCTGCTGATTAACGCATTAACCCGACTTTTCGTGTGTCTCTCTTCAGGCCAGTGTTGCCTGGTCCTCTCACTGAGGCTGAACCCAGTGACGCCCCGCCTCGTCCTCTGGACATCGAGGGTGGCCCGGCATACTCGGTCCTTGAAGTCCTGGATTCGAGGTGTCGGGCGGGGTGTCTCCAGTACCTCATCGACAGGGAGGGGTACGGCCCAGAGGAGCGGTGCTGGGTTCCTGCGGTGGACATCCTGGACGCTTCGCTGACCAGGGATTTTCACCGTCGGCGCCCTGACCGACCCACACCGCGTCCCTGTGGTCGTCCCCGAGGCCAGTGTCGTCCCACTGCTGGTGCACTTGGTCTCCCATGGGCCATTTGGGATGCAGCCCAAGCACTTGGTCTCACATTCTCCAGGACACTAACCCTCCAATTTTGCATGGGATTGATATCAAAAAGTTTCCTTGAACTCTTAACTTGTCTTATGTAAATGAGTTCACCGTTTACTGAATAAGCTTCTTATGATTTTGATGCAGTAACATGTCTATAGGAGGCAACTGTAATTCCTTGATATTTCATCAGTATCTATTTGCATCATTAGGGAGATGGAGAAGAGGATGAATCATTGATAGCACTGATGCCACCTTTATCCGCCCTCTTACTTACCAACACAGGAAACACACCAGTCCGACCAACCACAGGGGAGAACACTTACACATACCCCCTCTCTCTCTCTCTCTCTCTCTCTCTCTCTCTCTCTCTCTCTCTCTCTCTCTCTCTCTCTCTCTCTCTCTCTCTCTCTCTCTCTCTCTCTCTCTCTCTCTCTCTCTCTCTCTCTCTCTCTCTCTCTCTCTCTCTCTCTCTCTCTCTCTCTCTCTCTCTCTCTCTCTCTCTCTCTCTCTCTCTCTCTCTCTCTCTCTCTCTCTCTCTCTCTCTCTCTCTCTCTCTCTCTCTCTCTCTCTCTCTCTCTCTCTCTCTCTCTCTCTGTGTCTCTCTCTCTCTCTGTCTCTCTCTCTCTGTCTCTCTCTCTCTCTCTCTCTCTCTCTCTCTCTCTCTCTCTCTCTCTCTCTCTCTCTCTCTCTCTCTCTCTCTCTCTCTCCTCTCTCTCTCTCTCTCTCTCTCTCTCTCTCTGTGTCTCTCTCTCTCTCTCTCTCTCTCTCTCTCTCTCTCTCTCTCTCTCTCTGTGTCTCTCTCTCTCTCTGTGTCTCTCTCTCTCTCTCTCTGTCTCTCTCTCTGTCTCTGTCTCTGTCTCTCTCTCTCTCTCTGTCTCTGTCTCTCTCTCTCTCTCTCTCTCTCTCTCTCTCTCTCTCTCTCTCTCTCTCTATTCAATTCAATTCAAAGGGCTTTATTGGTATTGTCAAAGCAAGTGAAATAGATAATAAACAAAAGTGATATAAACACTAAACAATGAACAGTAAACATTACACTCACAAAAATTTTCCAAAGGAATAGAGACATTTCAAATGTCGCACAGTGTTGTAACGATGTGCAAATAGTTAATTGTCCAAAAGGGATATTTTTGTTTTTTCTCATGATTTGGTTGGGTCTAATTGTGTTGCTGTCCTGGGGCTCTGTTTGTGTTTGTGAACAGAGCCCCGGGACCAGCTTGCTTAGGGGACTCTTCTCCAGTTCCATCTCTCTGTAGGTGATGGCTTTGTTATGGAAGGTTTGGGAATCGCTTCCTTTTAGGTGGTAGTAGATTTTAATGGCTCTTTTCTGATTCTGCTCTGCGTGCATTATTTGGTGTTTTACGTTGTACACTGAGGATATTTTTGCAGAATTCAGCATACAGAGTCTCAATTTGGTGTTTATCCCATTTTGTGAATTCTTGGTTGGTGAGCGGACCCCAGACCTCACAACCATAAAGGGCAATTGGTTGTATAACTGAGTCAAGTATTTTTAGCCAGATCCTAATTGGTATGTCAAATTTTGTGTTCCTTTTGATGCCGTAGAAGGCCCTTCTTGCCTTGTCTCTCAGGTCGTTCACAGCTTTGTGGAAGTTACCTGTGGCACTGATGTTTAGGCCGAGGTCTGTATAGTTTTTTGTGTGCTCTAGGGCAACGGTGTCTAGATGGAATTTGTATTTGTGGACCTGGCAACTGGACCTTTTTTAGAACACCATTATTTTTGTCTTACTGAGATTTACTGTTAGGGCCCAGGTCTGACAAAATCTGTGCAGAAGATCTAGGTGCTGCTGTAGGCCCTCCTTGGTTGGGGAAAGAAGCACCAGATCATCAGCAAACAGTAGGCATTTGACTTTAGATTCTAGTAGGGTGAGGCTGGGTGCTGCAGACTGTTCTAGTGCCCTCGTCAATTTGTTGATATATATGTTGAAGAGGGTGGGGCTCAAGCTGCATCCCTGTCTCACCCCATGGCCCTGTGGAAAGAAATGTTTGTTTGTTTTTTGCCAATTTTAACAGCACACTTGTTGTTTGTGTACATGGATTTTAGAATTCGTTATGTTTTTCCGCCAACACCGCTTTACATCAATTTGTAAAGCAGACCCTCATGCCAAATTGAGTCAAAAGCTTTTTTTAAAATCAACAAAGCATGAGAAGACTTTGCCTTTGTTTTGGTTTGTTTGTCAATTAGGGTGTGCAGGGTGAATACGTGGTCTGTTTTGGTAAATTTGGTAAAATGCCAATTTGTCAATTGCTCAGTACATTGTTTTCACTGAGGAAATGTAAGAGTCTGCTATTAATGATAATGCAGAGTAATCTCCCAAGGTTGGTGATGACGCATATCCAATGGTAGTTATTGGCGTCAAATTTGTCTCCACTTTAGTGGATTGGAGTGATCAGTCCTTGGTTCCAAATATTGGGGAAGATGCCAGAGCTGAGGATTATCTTAAAAAGTTTAAGTATAGCCAATTGGAATATGTGGTCTGTAAATTTTATCATTCTATTTAGGATACCATCAACACTACTTGCCTTTTTGGGTTTGTATTTTGTGCTGTAGTTCAGTCAATGTAATTGGAGAATCCAGTGGGTTCTGGTTGTCTTTAATAGTTGATTATAATATTTGTATTTGATCATTTACAGTTGAAGTCGAAAGATTACATACACCTTAGCCAAATACATTTAAACTCAGTTCTTCAAAATTCCTGACATTTAATCCTAGTAAAAATTCCCTGTTTTAGGTCAGTTAGGATCACCACTTTATTTTAAGAATGTGAAATGTCAGAATAATAGTAGAGAGAATGATTTATTTCAGCTTTTATTTCTTTCATCACATTCCCAGTGGGTCAGAAGTTTACATACACTCAATTAGTATTTGGTAGCATTGCCTTTAAATTTTTTAACTTGGGTCAAACGTTTCGGGTAGACTTCCACAAGCTTCCCACAATAAGTTGAGTGAATTTCTTCCTGACAGAGCTGGTGTAACTGAGTCAGGTTTGTAGGCCTCCTTGCTCGCACATGCTTTTTCAGTTCTGCCCACATATTTTCTATAGGATTGAGGTCATGGCTTTGTGATGGCCACTCTAATACCCTGACTTTGTTGTCCTTAAGCCATTTTGCCACAACTTTGGAAGTATGCTTGGGGTCATTGTCCATTTAGAAAACTCATTTAAGACCTAACTTCCTGACTGATGTTTTGAGATGTTGCTTCACTGTTGGGATGGAGTTCTTCGGCTTGCAAGCAACCCCCTTTTTCCTCCAAACATAACGATGGTCATTATGGCCAAACAGTTCAATTTATGTTTCATCAGACCAGAGGACATTTCTCCAAAAAGTACGATCTTCGTCCCCATGTGCAGTTGCAAACCGGTCTGGCTTTTTTTATGGTGGATTTGGAGCAGTGGCTTTTTCCTTGCTGAGCGGCCTTTCAGGTTATGTCGATATAGGACTCGTTTTACTGTGGATATAGATACTTTTGTACCTGTTTCCTCCAGCATCTTCACAAGGTCCTTTGCAGTTGTTCTGGGATTGATTTGCACTTTTCTCACCAAACTACGTTCATCTCTAGGAGACAGAACGTGTCTCCTTCCTGAGCGGTATGATGGCTGCGTGGTCCCATGATGTTTATACTTGCGTGCTATTGTTTGTACAGATGAACGTGGTACCTTCAGGCGTTTGGAAATTGCTCCCAAGGATGAACCAGACTTGTGGAGGTCTACAATTTCTTTTCTGAGGTCTTGGCTGATTTATTTTGATTTTCCCATGATGTCAAGCAAAGAGGCACTGAGTTTGAAGGTAGGCCTTGAAATACATCCACAGGTTCACCTCCAATTGACTCAAATGATGTCAATTAGCCTATCAGAAGCTTCTAAAGCCATGATATCAATTTCTGGAATTTTCCAAGCTTTTTAAAGGCAGTCAACTTAGTATATGTAAACTTCTGACCCACTGGAATTGTGATACAGTGAATTGTGAGTGAAATAATCTGTCTGTAAATAATTGTTGTAGATGTCCTAACCGACTTGCCAAAACTATAGTTTATTAACAAGACATTTTTGGAGTTGTTGAAAAACGAGTTTTAATGACTCCAACCTAAGTGTATGTAAACTTCCGACTTCAACTGTATATGTTTTTGCTGTTTTTTCATTGTTATAGAGCCAAAAAGATTGGAGAAGTGGTTTACCCATACATCTCCGTTATTGGATAGATAACTCTTCGTGTTGTTTGTTTAGTGTTTTCAAATTTTCCCAGAAGTGGTTAGATTCCATGGATTCTTCAATTACATTGAGCTGATTTCTGACGTGCTGTTCCTTCTTTTTCCGTAGTGTATTTCTGTATTGTTTTAGTGATTCACCACAGTCAAGGCGTAGGCTCAGGCTCAGCTTTTCTGGGTCTCAATGTTTTTGGTTGGATAGGTTTCTCAATTTATTTTATGGTTTTTGCATTCTTCATCAAACCATTTGTCATTGTTACTCATTTTCTTAGGTTGCTTGCTTTACATTTTTAGATTTGATAGGGAAGCTGAGAGGTCAAATAGACTGGTTAGGTTTTCTACTCTAAAGTTTACACCTTCACTGTTACAGTGAAACGTTTTGTTCAGGAAGTTGTCTAGAAGGGATTGAATTTGTTGTTGCCTATTTGTTTTTTGGTAGGTTTCTACACTACTTTCCTCCAATCTGTAGCATTTCTTAGTATTATGCAGTTCCTTTGGCTTTGATGCCTTATGATTGAGTATTGCTCTGTTCAAGTAGACTGTGATATTGCTGTGATCTGATAGGGGTGTCAGTGGGATGACTGTGAACGCTCTGGGAGACGTTGAGTTGAGGTCAGTGATAATGTAATCTACAGCACTAATGAGCTGTAGGTTACCATTGACTATGTACAGACCCAGCGTGTGACAGAGCTGCAGGAGTTGTTTGTTGTTTTGTCATAGTTGTGTCTAGGGGGGCATATTTGGGAGGGAATGCTGTCACCTCCAGGTAGGTGTTTCTCCCCCTGTGTGCTAAGAGTGTCAGATTCTTGTCCAGTTCTGGAATTTTGGTTACCACAGACTAGTACATGTCCCTGGGCCTGGAAATGGTTGATCTCTCCCTCTAGGATGGAGAAGCTGTCTTCATTAAAGTATGGGGATTCTAGTGGGGGGGATATAGATAGCACACAGGAGGACATTTTTCTCTGTTGAGATCATTTCCTTTTGAATTTCTAACCAGATGTAAAATATCCCTGTTTTGACTAATTTAATAGAGTGGGTTAGGTCTGCTCTATACCAAATTAGCATACCCCCTGAGTCTCTTCCCTGTTTCACACCTGGTAGTTTGGTGGATGGGACTACCAGCTCTCTGTAACCTAGAGGCCAACCAGTGGGTCCATCTCTTCTATAACATGTTTCTTGTAGGATGACAATGTCTGTATTTTTTATTTTGTTGAAGTCTAGGTTCCTGCTCTTTAGGCCAAAGGCAGATGACCTCAGGCCTTGGATATTCCAGGATGAGATAGTGAAGGCTTTGTGTTCCATAAAGTGTCCAATGTTGTTAGTCGCGGGGTTTGGCCTCAGACCAGTAAGCATGAGCAGAACCTGCTGAGAATCTGATACATGCCATTGGCTTGGGCTAGTGTAAGAGTGAGGGTCCCTCAGGTCTGGGAGAGTGTCTCGCTGGTCTGGGCGGGGTGTCTGTTGATCTGTTGCTCCTGTGTGAGGTGTCGGGTCTGCGGTTGAGGGCGATATCCTTTAGGGTCCGGGCGAAGGTGGGCACTGCTGCCTTGTACAGGTGGACCTGGTCGTAAAGTCTGTTCAAGTCCAGGGTGGAGTGGTGGGCCAGATAAACATTTGGTTTTGAGGCACAGTCACAGGAAATAGTTGCGTTTGTTAGCAGGGTGGAAGTCTTTTCATGGTAGCAGGGTGGAGATAACCACTTGTGCGTTGGGGAAAGTAGAGCTTTTTCAATCACTCCCTTGAGTGCTGTGGGCACCCTTTCCTGCTCTGTTCTCAGGTCATTTGTGCCTGTGTGTGTTACTATGTGGCTGGGTGATCCTAGTCGGTCCTCAGACAGAAGGTCTAGGGCGCGCTGAGTGTTTGGACACCAGAGTTTAGACACTGTGTGTTTGGGAAAAAGTTTATTTTCTTGTATATATTTCCCGTTTGAGTCCATAAGGAGTACAATCTGTGGCTTGTGTGTGTCCTCAGTGGGTGTGGGGGGGTCGTCAGGAGGGCTATCAGCGGGGTTGACAGGGGGGGTGCTAAGATGGGATGGGGTCCCCTGGGCTTGGGGTTCTTCATTTATCTGTCCTGCTGTGATGTCGAGGCTATGGTCAGGATCTGAGGTGGGCTGTTCGGCTGGCTTCTCTGCGGGGGTGGCCAGCTCTCTCATGGGTTGTTCTCTGTCGCACGTCATCTTTCTCACCTTCTCCTCCAGCACTCTCACCTTCTCCTCCAGCACTCTCACCTTCTCCTCCAGCACTCTCACCTTCTCCTCCAGCACTCTCCTCTCGTCTCCTCCTCTAGTGCTCTGTTCTTCTCCTGCCGCTGGGCCTTCTTCTTCCGCTCCTGCTCTTTCTCCTGTTGATGTTGTCTCACAACAGTCCAGAGTGCAGACATGTCTCTTTCCCCCTCCAGCTCTCCGGGTCTGGTTGAGGGGGTGTTGTTTTCACTCTGCCTGGCAGGGAGCAGGGTGAATATGCAGTAGTCATTGTAGTAACTTCACTCTGCCTGGCAGGGAGCAGTGTCAGGATGCTGATGTGGATGTGGTGTAGGAATCAAGCGCAGGACACAGAAGCTTCGTCTAACCAGACTTTACTAGACGACAAAAAATAACAAAACGGGCCTCAACAAACCCGGAGGCGAACGATTACGCAACAGTGCGTAAAACACCAAAATACTGATAGCGCACGAAAACAGTGTGACGGTCCTAAACAAGCAGTAGGCAAAAGGACAGCACCAAAAGACAGGCGGAACAATTACACACAACACACGACTAACAAACGAGAAACTTATAGGATACATAATTAACACTAAAAGGAAACAGGTGTACAAAGAAGACAAAACCAAACAAACATCGATAACATACAACGGTGGTAGCTAGTACTCCGGGGAAGACGACCGCCGAAGCCTTCCCGAGCAAGGAGGAGGAGCAGCCTCGGCCGAAACCGTGACAGTACCCCCCCTTGACGCGCGGCTCCAGCTGTGCGCCGACCCCAGCCTCGGGGACAACCAGGAGGACGCGGAGCAGGGCGCGTGGGATGACCATGGTGGAACTCAGTCAGGAGAGACGGGTCTAAGATGTCCCTCCTCGGCACCCAGCACCGTTCCTCCGGGCCGTACCCCTCCCACTCCACGAGAAATTGGAGACCCCCCATCCGACGTCTCGAATCCAAGATGGACCGAACTGTGTACGCCGGAGCCCCCTCGATGTCCAGTGGGGGCGGAGGAGTCTCTCCAATCTCACAGTCCTGGAGTGGACCAGCTACCACCGGCCTGAGAAGAGACACATGGAACGAGGGGTTAACGTGATAATCAATAGGCAGTTGTAACCTGTAACACACCTCGTTCAGTCTCCTCAGGACTTTAAAAGGCCCCACAATCTGCCGACCCAGGTTCCGGCAGGGCAGGCGGAGGGGCAGGTTTCTGGTCGAGAGCCAGACTCGATCTCCAGGTGCTTACACCGGACCCTCACTGCGGTGGAGATCGGCGCTCGCCTTTTGTCGACGGATGGCCCGCTGCAGATGGATGTGTGCAGCGTTCCACGTCTCCTCCGAGTGCCGCACCAACTCATCCACCGCAGGGGCTTCGATCTGGCTCTGATGCCATGGTGCCAGAACCGGCTGGTACCCCAACACACATTGGAAAGGGTTTAGGTTGGTGGAGGAGTGGCGGAGAGAGTTCTGTGCCATCTCTGCCCAGGGGATATACCTCGCCCACTCCTCCGGCCGGCCCTGGCAATACGACCTCAGAAACCTACCCACATCCTGGTTCACTCGTTCTACCTGCCCATTACTCTCCGGGTGGTACCCCGAGGTAAGGCTCACCGAGACCCCCAAACGCTCCATGAACGCCCTCCAGACTCTAGAGGTGAACTGGGGACCTCGATCAGACTATATCCTCGGGGACCCCGTAGTGCCGAAAGACGTGGGTGAATAGTGCCTCAGCGGTCTGTAGGGCAGTAGGGAGACCCGGCATTGGGAGGAGACGACAGGCCTTAGAGAACCGATCCACAACGACCAGTATAGTGGTATTTCCCTGAGAGGGGGGAAGGTCTGTAACAAAATCTACCAAGAGGTGAGACCATGGTCGTTGTGGAACGGGCAGGGGTTGTAACTTCCCCCTGGGCAGGTGTCTAGGCACCTTACACTGGGCGCACACCGAGCAGGAGGAGACATAAACCCTCACATCCTTGGCTAACATTGGCCACCAGTACCTAGCGCTAAGACAGTGCACTGTCCGGCCAATACCTGGATGTCCAGAGGAGGGGGACGTGTGAGCCCAATAAATCAGTCGATCCCGAACCTCGAGCGGAACGTACGTCCGACCCACAGGACACTGTGGAGGACTAGGGTCGGTACGTAACGCCCGCTCGATTTCCGCATCGACCTCCCACACTACCGGTGCCACCAGACACGACTCCGGCAGTATGGGAGTTGGCTCAATGGACCTCTCCTCTGTGTCATACCGCCGGGACAGGGCGTCTGCCTTACCGTTCTGGGACCCAGGGATGTACGTGATTTTAAATACGAACCGGGCTAGAAACATGTTCCACCGAGCCTGACGAGGGTTCAATCTCCTAGCTGCCCGGATGTACTCCAGGTTACGGTGGTCAGTCAAAATGAGAAAAGGGTGTTGAGCCCCCTCAAGCCAATGCCTCCACACCTTTAGGGCCTGTACCACGGCTAACAGCTCCCTGTCCCCTACGTCATAATTTCGCTCCGCTGGGCTGAGCTTCTTGGAGTAAAAAGCACAGGGGCGGAGTTTAGGTGGCGTGCCGGACCGTTGCGATAGTACGACCCCAATACCGGCCTCTGACGCGTCCACCTCTACCTGAAATGGTAAAGCGGGGTCCGGATGTGCCAGCACCGGAGCCGAAGTAAACAGGTCCTTCAGTCTCCCAAAAGCCCTGTCCGCCTCAGCTGACCACTGCAAACGCACCGGACCCCCCTTCAACAGAGACGTTATGGGAGCTGCCACCTGTCCAAAACCCTGGATAAACCTCCGGTAGTAATTTGCAAACCCCAAAAACTGCTGCACCTCTTTAACAGTGGTTGGAGTTTTCCAATTACGCACGGCTGAAACCCGGTCAACCTCCATCTTCACCCCTGACGCAGACAACTGATAACCCAAAAAGGAGACCGACTCCTGGAAAAACAGAAATTTCTCTGCCTTGACATACAGGTCGTGCTCCAACAGCCTCCTCAACACTCGGCGCACCAGGGCTACATGCTCGGCTCGGGTAGAAGAGTACACCAGAATGTCATCAATGTACACGACCACACCTTGCCCCTGCATGTCCCGGAAGATCTCATCCACGAAGGATTGGAAGATTGAAGGAGCATTCATCAACCCGTATGGCATGACGAGATACTCGTAATGACCCGAGGTGGTACTAAACGCTGTCTTCCATTCATCGCCCTCCCTAATGCGCACCAAGTTGTAGGCGCTCCTGAGATCCAGTTTTGTAAAGAAACGCGCTCCGTGTAATGATTCCGTCATAGTCGCAATCAGAGGGAGTGGATAACTGTATTTCACAGTGATCTGATTGAGACTACGGTAATCAATACACGGGCGTAATCCTCCATCCTTTTTCTTCACAAAAAAGAAGCTAGAGGACGTGGGGGGAAAGGGGAAGTGGAGGACCGTATGTATCCTTGTCTCAGAGACTCGGCTATGTATGTCTCCATAGCCACCTTCTCCTCTTGAGACAGAGGACACACATGGCTCCGCGGAAGCGCTGCTCCTGCCTTGAGGTCTATCGCACAATCCCCCTGTCTATGAGGAGGCAACCGCGTCGCCCTCGTCTTGCTAAACACGAGTGCTACTTCCTCATACTCAGGGGGAATGTGCATTGCGGGCACCTGGTTCGGACTCTCCACCGAGGTCGCCCCCACGGAAACACCTAGACATCGCCCCACACACTGGGCAGACCACTCCTTAAGAGCCCTCTGTTGCCACGAAATGGAGGGATTATGGGTAATCAACCAAGGAAGCCTCAGCACCACTGGATATGCAGGAGAGTCGATCAGATATAACTCAATAGTTTCCTCATGACCCCCCTGCGTACTCATCCTAAGTGGTGCCCTAATCAACACCGATCCCAACGGGCGGCTATCTAGGGCATGAACAGGGAAGGGAGCATCAACTGGAAGGAGGGGAATCCCTAACTCTACACAGAAATTTCGATCAACAAAATTCCTAGCTGCGCCTGAATCTACCAGCGCCTTATTCTGGGAATGAGGTGCAACCTGTGGAAATCTTACAGGTATACATAAGTGCACAACAGAGAGCTCTGGGTAAGTGGGGCGCCTACTCACCTGGAAGGGCTCCCCAGTGCGTGGCCTGTTGTCCCGTCCCCCTGGAGACCCTCCCCAGCACCTAGCCGCAGTGTGCCCTCCACGGCCACAGTTGGTGCAGGGGACGGCCCCCCTTCGGGCTCCGTTTCCTCCTCTCTCTAGCGCCAGCACCCCCGAGCTCCATAGGGCTCGGCTCGGAGGTGCTGGAGGATGGAATGGACGGCCCCCACTCGGGACGTCCACGGGTGGCCAGCAGGGTGTCAAGATGGATGGACATGTCAACCAACTGGTCGAACGTGAGGTTGGTGTCCCTGCAGGCCAACTCTCGGCGGACGTCCTCCCGTAGACTGCATCGAAAGTGGTCGATGAGGGCCCGTTCATTCCACCCTGCATCTGCCGCTAGAGTCCGGAATTCCAGGGCCCTCATCGACTCCGCATAGGTGATGGTGGCATAGGTGATGGTGGCGGCGTCTATCCCCCTCCATTCGGCGTTGGCCCACTCCAACGCCTTGCCGGTGAGACAGGAGATGAGGGCGGAAACGCTCTCGTGTCCCGAGGGCGCCGGGTGTACGGTGGCCAGGTAGAGCTCCACCTGCAGGAGGAACCCCTGACACTCGGCAGCGGTGCCGTCATACGCCCTCGGGAGCGAGAGCCGAATCCCACTGGATTCCGGAGCTTGGATGGGAGGACTGACCGACGGTGGTGGCAAGGTAGGTGGAGGTGTGGGTACCCCTCTGGTCTCCCATTGGTGTAGAGTGTTTATCACGTCCTGCAGGGCGGTCCCGAGTTGATGGATCCTATCGTCCTTCCCGCGGACGCGCTCCTCCAAAGACTCGGGCGCTGCTGCTGCTCCTGCTGACTCCATTAGAAGGTGTGTAATTCTGTCAGGATGCTGATGTGGATGTGGTGTAGGAATCAAGCGCAGGACACAGAAGCTTCGTCTAACCAGACTTTACTAGACGACAAAAAATTACAAAACGGGCCTCAACAAACCCGGAGGCGAACGATTACGCAACAGTGCGTAAAACACCAAAATACTGATAGCGCACGAAAACAGTGTGACGGTCCTAAACAAGCAGTAGGCAAAAGGACAGCACCAAAAGACAGGCGGAACAATTACACACAACACACGACTAACAAAACGAGAAACTTATAGGATACATAATTAACACTAAAAGGAAACAGGTGTACAAAGAAGACAAAACCAAACAAACATCGATAACATACAACGGTGGCAGCTAGTACTCCGGGGACGACGACCGCCGAAGCCTGCCCGAGCAAGGAGGAGGAGCAGCCTCGGCCGAAACCGTGACAAGCAGAGGGAATATGCAGTAGTCATAGTAACTTCACTCTGCCTGGCAGGGAGCAGGGTGAATATGCAGTAGTTGTCACGCCCTGGCTCTGGGGACTCTAATATGTTGAGCCAGGGTGTGTAAAGTCTATGTGTTTTGTTCTAGGTTTCACATTCTAGTATTGTTGTTCTATGTTGGCCAGTGTGGTTCTCAATCAGAGGCAACGTGATTCAGCTGTTGCTTGTTGTCTCTGATTGAGAACCATACTTTAGCAGCCTGTTTCCCCACAGAGTTTGTGGGATCTTGTTTCTAGTCTGTTGTGTTAGACCGTGAACTGTCACGTTATCGTTTTGTTGTTTTTGATCGTGTCTCTAATAAAGAGTATGTTTTCACTGTCGTGCGTTTTGCTAGTGATTATACTGTTTGCTCGGTTGAGCTGTTCTCCCTTGTATTGGAGTATTTTGTCGCACATGTGTAGTGCGCCCGTTCTATTTTCGCCTGCGTGCGGAGTTCTCGCCTCAGGGCATTTATTTTCGTGCTTGTGTTTCGTGCAAACCACTAAAGTCTTTTTGGACTTACTTTCTGCGTCCTGCGCCTGATTCCACCACCACACCCACCTACAGCAACACTGACAGTAGTCATTGTGCAGGTGTAATTAATGATGATGTGGAAGTGATGATAATGATTATGTGTGTGTCCCAAATTGCACCCTATTCCCTATATAGTGCACTACTTTGGACCAGAGCCCTATGGACCCTATGGAGAATAGGGTGCCATTTGAGACGCAACCACAACCTCCCCCTAATCTTTTGTGTGCTGGCTTCTGCCACAGTTACAGTGGCCATTGTCGCAGCTTCACATAGCTGGCAGAGTGCAGGTGTGATTGATGAACAGATATAAGTGATGATGATGCCTAGGCTGGCTGTTGGCCTTTCTACCTAAGGGTCCTCCATCAGCCTGATAAATACCCTCTCATTATCTGGGCAGAGGCTCAGAGCAGGAAGGCAGGGTGCAGGTACACTAGACTCAGTGCTTGGCTTCTACTGAGGTAATTAGGGACTATGATTCATTTAGGTTGGCCAGTCTCCCGTAGCGTTTTGATATGGCCTTCTAATAGGCATACAGTAAGTACAGCAGGCGCATAGCAGACTGACACTGGTATTTGTCTTGTGGATGAGTTGTGTAATGGATTGTCATGGAAACTGATTTTGTTCTATTAGTCTGAATAAAGTGACATCCACTCCACCTAGCTTGCATCTTAAATGTCACACTATCCCCTAGTGCGCTACTTTTGACCAAGCCCATATGGCTTTGTGAATAAGGTGCTATTTGGGACGCAATTTTAGACTTAGCATATTCCATTAGTTCTGCAGTGTCAAGCTCCTGGTCAGTGATGGTTAATGGTCGGTTCTGTAGTCATTATCATTACAAAAAACACCAAACTGAATCTCAAGAGACGCGTCATTAAATAATACATAATAATTGTGTTTATTAGACATTTTACACATTCTATCACATTCAAAGGTCGAGGGTCAATGGGTCAATCCAAAGCATAACCTACAGTATGTTCAGGATCACTGAAGTATGATCTATTAGACTACTTTTAAACATGTATAAAGACAGTGTCCTTTCTAGCCCTTGATTAATATATGGGGTGATCATATCTTGCCAAAGGTTCTAAACAGCGTTTGAAAAGAGCAGAAAACCCAGTGTTTAACTTCCATCTCACCAACATCAACAGAAGACTTGGAGCTTAATGTTCCCTGAAATGAAGACGCTTCATCCAGTCGACTGGTTTTATTATTCTAGCTGACAGTGCATCGCTCATTTACAACGCTAAGAGATGTTGCAGAGTCCATCTGACAGTGCATCGCTCATTTACAACGCTAAGAGATGTTGCAGAGTCCATCTGACAGTGCATCGCTCATTTACAACGCTAAGAGATGTTGCAGAGTCCATCTGACAGTGCATCGCTCATTTACAACGCTAAGAGATGTTGCAGAGTCCATCTGACAGTGCATCGCTCATTTACAACGCTAAGAGATGTTGCAGAGTCCATCTGACAGTGCATCGCTCATTTACAACGCTAAGAGATGTTGCAGAGTCCATCTGACAGTGCATCGCTCATTTACAACGCTAAGAGATGTTGCAGAGTCCATCTGACAGTGCATCGCTCATTTACAACGCTAAGAGATGTTGCAGAGTCCATCTTACAGTGCATCGCTCATTTACAACGCTAAGAGATGTTGCAGAGTCCATCTGACAGTGCATCGCTCATTTACAACGCTAAGAGATGTTGCAGAGTCCATCTGACAGTGCATCGCTCATTTACAACGCTAAGAGATGTTGCAGAGTCCATCTGACAGTGCATCGCTCATTTACAACACTAAGAGATGTTGCAGAGTCCATCTGACAGTGCATCGCTCATTTACAACACTAAGAGATGTTGCAGAGTCCATCTGACAGTGCATCGCTCATTTACAACACTAAGAGATGTTGCAGAGTCCATCTGACAGTGCATCGCTCATTTACAACACTAAGAGATGTTGCAGAGTCCATTCCTGTTTTTGTTTTTTTGTGCAGCTCTTTTCAATGAAGTAAAGCTACATACGTTTTCAAGAAAGTACGCGCCTAGCATTTGTTTAACTGAGTCACTGGGATGTGCTGGGACATTTTCTGGAGACAATTAGCTGTTTCTGACTGATGTCCATGAAGCATTAAAATACTGAAAAATAAAAGATTTAGTTCAGTGTGTTGGTGTTTTAATACCAGTCAAACATTCAGTGTGTTGTTGTTTTATATTAGTCAAACATTCAGTTTGTCAGTGTTTTATACCAGTCAAGCACTCCAAACAACAACAATTTCAAAACTGTAGTCTCAAAACCCTTCAATGGTGAACAACTAAACTAGTGTATTTGCTTTTGAGTTTATAACGGCTGACATTATATGTTGATTGATGTTTGAAAATGAATGTTACAGTGCCTTGCAAAAGTATTCGTCCCCCTTGGCGGTTTTCCTATTTTGTTGCCTTACAACCTGTAATTTTAATTGATTTTATTTGGCTTTCATGTCATGGACATACACAAAATAGTCCAAATTGGTGAAGTGAAAATAAAAAAATAAGTTGTTTCAAAAAATGTGAAAAAAATAAATAATGGAAAAGTGGTGTGTGCATTTGTATTCACCCCCTTTGCTATGAAGCCCCTAAATAAGATCTGGTGCAACCAATTACCTTCAGAAGTCACATAATTAGTTAAATAAAGTCCACCTGTGTGCAATCTAAGTGTCACATGATCTGTCACATGATCTCAGTATATATACACCTGTTCTGAAAGGCCCCAGAGTCTGCAACACCACTAAGCAAGGGGCACCACCAAGCAAGCGGCACCATGAAGACCAAGGAGCTCTCAAAACAGGT
Organism: Coregonus clupeaformis; assembly: GCF_020615455.1. Taxonomy (NCBI): domain Eukaryota; kingdom Metazoa; phylum Chordata; class Actinopteri; order Salmoniformes; family Salmonidae; genus Coregonus; species Coregonus clupeaformis. The sequence continues at coordinate 81,553 of NW_025535413.1, read as the reverse complement.
CAGGGACAAAGTTGTGGAGAAGTACAGATCAGGGTTGGGTTATAACAAAATATCAGAAACTTTGAACATCCCATGGAGCACCATTAAATCCATTATTAAAAAATGGAAAGAATATGGCACCACAACAAACCTGCCAAGAGAGGGCCGCCCACCAAAACTCACAGACCAGGCAAGGAGGGCATTAATCAGAGAGGCAACCGATAACCCTGAAGGAGCTGCAAAGCTCCACAGCGGAGATTGGAGTATCTGTCCATAGGACCACTTTAAGCCGTACACTCCACAGAGCTGGGCTTTACGGAAGAGTGGCCAGAAAAAAGCCATTGCTTAAAGAAAAAAATAAGCAAACACATTTGGTGTTCGCCAGAAGGCACGTGGGAGACTCCCCAAACGTATGGAAGAAGGTACTCTGGTCAGATGAGACTAAAATTGAGCTTTTTGGCCATCAAGGAAAACGCTATGTCTGGCGCAAACCCAACACTTCTCATCACCCCGAGAACACCATCCCCACAGTGAAGCATGGTGGTGGCAGCATCATGCTGTGGGGATGTTTTTCATCGGCAGGGACTGGGAAACTGGTCAGAATTGAAGGAATGATGGATGACGCTAAATACAGGGAAATTCTTGAGGGAAACCTGTTTCAGTCTTCCAGAGATTTGAGACTGGGACGGAGGTTCACCTTCCAGCAGGACAATGACCCTAAGCATACTGCTAAAGCAACACTTGAGTGGTTTAAGGGGAAACAGTAATCATTCTACCCCCCCCCCCTCATAAAAAAGGGGGTGGTTGTCCCACTGGCTATCCTAAGTTGAATGCACCAATTTGTAAGTCACATCTGCTAAATGACTTAAATGTAAAAATGTAAATGTAAATGAAACATTTAAATGTCTCGGAATGGCCTAGTCAAAGCCCAGACCTCAATCCAATTGAGAATCTGTGGTATGATTTAAAGATTGCTGTACACCAGCGGAACCCATCCAACTTGAAGGAGCTGGAGCACTTTTGCCTTGAAGAATGGGCAAAAATCCCAGTGGCTAGATGTGCCAAGCCTATAGAGACATACCCCAAGAGACTTACAGCTGTAATTGCTGCAAAAGGTGGCTCTACAAAGTATTGACTTTGGGGGGGGTGAATAGTTATTCCACACTCAAGTTTTCTGTGTTTTTGTCTTATTTCTTCTTAGTTTCACAAGAAAAAAGATTTTGCGTCTTCAAAGTGGTAGGCATGTTGTGCAAATCAAATGAAACAAACCCCCCAAAAAATCCATTTTTATTCCAGGTTGTAAGGTATCAAAATAAGAAAAATGCTAAGGGGGTTGAATACTTTTGCAAGCCACTGTATATTGTTGAACAGCTGTCATGTTATCATGTCTCCTGAACATAACTGTTCTATAAGTCACCTCTCTGTATATTGTATTTATCTTTTTATTAACAGTCTCACACTGAGTGACTATGTCTCAAATGGCACCGTATTCCATATATAGTGCACTACTTTTGACAAGGGCCCATAGGGATTAGAGTACCATTTGGAACGCAGACAGTATTTGTAATGGACTCCTGCTCCTTTCTTTCATCTGAAGTCACGTTCATCTCTACAGTATTACAACAAACGGATGGTGATGGCCGCGATGCAGCATACATGAGGTGATTTAAATGTTCTTGTTTTCAATCATTAATGGGTGGAAAATATGTTATCTCTCTCCTGCTGCTGTCAGCCCTTCAAGCACAATGACAAATTACAGATTTGATGACCTAATGATATTGTCACCAACTCAGTAATGAGGCCTGTCCAGCAGTGCAGTGGTAGTGTGGGGATTGGGGCTGGTGGCAGTGTGGGGACTGGGGCTGGTGGCAGTGTGGGGACTGGAGCTGGAGCTGGTGGCAGTGTGGGGACTGGAGCTGGAGCTGGTGGCAGTGTGGGGACTGGAGCTGGAGCTGGTGGCAGTGTGGGGACTGGAGCTGGTGGCAGTGTGGGGACTGGAGACTGGAGCTGGTGGCAGTGTGGGGACTGGAGCTGGTGGCAGTGTGGGGACTGGAGACTGGAGCTGGTGGCAGTGTGGGGACTGGAGACTGGAGCTGGTGGCAGTGTGGGGACTGGAGCTGGTGGCAGTGTGGGGACTGGAGACTGGAGCTGGTGGCAGTGTGGGGACTGGGGCTGGAGTTGGTGGCAGTGTGGGGACTGGGGCTGGAGCTGGTGGCAGTGTGGGGCCTGGAGACTGGAGCTGGTGGCAGTGTGGGGACTGGGGCTAGTGGCAGTGTGGGGACTGGAGCTGGTGGCAGTGTGGGGGCTGGAGCTAGTGGCAGTGTGGGGACTCGGGCTGGAGCTGGTGGCAGTGTGGAGACTGGAGCTGGTGGCAGTGTGGGGACTGGGGCTGGAGTTGGTGGCAGTGTGGGGACTGGGGCTGGAGCTGGTGGCAGTGTGGGGCCTGGAGACTGGAGCTGGTGGCAGTGTGGGGACTGGGGCTAGTGGCAGTGTGGGGACTGGAGCTGGTGGCAGTGTGGGGGCTGGAGCTAGTGGCAGTGTGGGGACTCGGGCTGGAGCTGGTGGCAGTGTGGAGACTGGAGCTGGTGGCAGTGTGGGGACTGGAGACTGGAGCTGGTGGCAGTGTGGGGACTGGGGCTGGTGGTAGTGGCAGTGTGGGGACTGGGGCTGAAGCTGGTGGCAGTGTGGGGACTGGAGCTGGTGGCAGTGTGGGGACTGGAGCTGGTGGCAGTGTGGGGACTGGGGCTGGTGGCAGTGTGGGGACTGGGGCAGTGTGGGGCTTCACTTTTCTTTGAATCACCTTAGGGAGTCAGTGGGAGTCAGTGGTAGTCAGTGGGAGTCAGTGGTAGTCAGTGGGAGTCAGTGGTAGTCAGTGGGAGTCAATGGGAGTCAAGGTAACAGTGCAGAGCCAGTGGAACATCAATAGATACATAACATGTGCAGTACATATTAATACGTGCATGAACGTGCAGCACAGCCAAATGGATTATGCCAGCATAAATCATTATTTTAGCTTATAATTGGTTGACGTTTTAGACATTTTCATGTATTTATTTATATTAAACAATAATATTTTCCTTTGCTAGCGTAGTAGATAAGTCATAAACCTTCACCAGACTGCATTACATGTGGCTGTCCCTGAACGCCTGAAAGTGCATGGGAATACTTTGGCAAAGGGACATTTTGTTCAATCTGGAGAGGTTGGTAAACAGCTAGCTAACACCTCTTGAAATATTCACAAAATGTCCAATTAGGGCTGAAATTAACCTCTCTCGTTTGTCAGTGACTCATTTTGGAGTGGGGGATCGCACGCCACCCTTCCTTTAAGGATGCACCACTTTTAATGACTAATTAATCAAATCTTGGCTCTTTTACAACTTGTACAGCTACCAAGGCAAACTAATCTGCCTCCATTGGGGGATTGGTGCAAGGCAGGGTGGAGAGAAAGCTTCTAGAGGAGCGGCCGGCCTGCAGGTCTAATCAATCATTAATAGGTGATTCATACAAGGGACAGAGCTCGGCTGACCACGCAGGGGAATCTCAGGAGCTCCATTATGAAACAAAAGAAAGGAAGATGATATTAATGGGTCATGGTTCACGTCCCAAATGGCACCCTATTCCCTATATAGTGTTCACTGTATAGTTCACTAGACAGTTTTCTATTTTGTGTTTCAGCTTGAATCCTCGACACAGAAGGTGCATATAGAGAGCGGACATACTGCAGCAGTTTTACATGAGTTTTACGAACGTTCCTGTGTCCGTACTAGCAGCGCATCTAAATAAGGCATGCGTTATAATGGATTCATGATCCTTGACAGGGAAGGTGCATATAGAGAGCGGACATACTATAGCAGTTTACATGAGTTTTACGAACGTTCCTGTGTCCGTACTAGCAGCGCATCTAAATAAGGCATGCGTTATAATGGATTCATGATCCTTGACAGGGAAGGTGCATATAGAGAGCGGACATACTATAGCAGTATGACTCATAGGAATCTCCAAGGAACTCAAGGGAACCGGACACCTAATCTACAGTTTTTGATCAAGGTCATTAAAAACAAATTGCAGAATTAATCACAAAAAGAAAGTGAGTAATATAATATTCTCAGAAAAGCCAATATACCAAATCATATAAATAATAGGTTCCTTAATATCAATCTACCTACATTGTACACAGAGCATTAAATCAACTAACACAAAAGACAAAAATGACTGAAGAATAAATTGGACTTTTGAAAATGACTCTTTGGAAAATAAAATGTCCACTATCTATACACGTACTATTTTCATTATCCTCTTTCTTTAAGATCTGCCTAAACAAAATGATGGATTTCTTTGTGATGGTGTATATTAAATGGATTTATTAGATGGTTTAAAAACGGTCCAGAGGTCCAGAGCCCCAAGAGGCCAGTCAATGCTAGTGTTAAAATGTTCAATTTTGTCTCAGTGTTTTGGAAACAGAATAATTCAAGTAGCAACCTCTGTTACTACAAGAGAAGAAGAACTGTGGCATACGCTTAATGACATGCTTTGAAGATTCCGTCACAAAAGTTGGAATTCTTTTCAGGAACTAGCCAACATTTGTGTAAACTGTTGGGAGTGCAATTTCTTCTTAAACAACATAGCAATTTTGTGACCTATGATATTTTGTACATCTTGAATCTGCCTGAACATTCTCACATACAGTGCCTTAATAAAGTATTCACACCCCTTGCCTTTTTCACATTTTGTTGTGTTACAAAGTGGGATTAAAATGGATTAGATTTTTTTTTTTATGGTCAACAATTTACACTGAATAAAAATAAATAAATAATTCTAAACGTTTATGGAAAATAAAACACCAATATATCTTGATTAGATAAGTATTCAACCCCCTGAGTCAATACATGTTAGAATCACCTATGGCAGAAATTACAGCTGTGAGTCTTTCTGGGTAAGTCTCTAAGAGCTTTGCAAACCTGGATTGTGCAATATTTGCTCATTATTCTTTTAAAAATTCTTCAATCTCTGTGAAGTTGATTGTTGATCATTGCTAGACAACCATTTTCAAGTCTTGCCATAGATTTTCAAGCTGATTTAAATCAAATCTGTAACTAGGCCACTCAGGAACATTCAATGTTGCCATGGTAAGCAACTCCAGTGTATAGCTGGCCTTGTGTTTTAGGAAATTGTCCTGTTGGAAGGTGAATTTGTCTCCCAGTGTCTGTTAGAAAGCAGACTGAACCACTAACATAATGCTTCGTATTCAGGACAAAAAGTTAATTTCTTTGCCACATTTTGCAGTATTTCTTTAGTGGCTTATTGCAAACAGGATGCATCTTTTGGAATAGTGTTATTCTGTACAGGCTTCCTTCTTTTCACTCTGTAATTTATGTTAGTATTGTGGTGTAACTATAATGTTGTTGATCCATCCTCAGTTATCTCCTATCACAGACAATAAACATTAAACTGGTGAAATCGCTGAGCGGTTTCCTTCCTCTCCGGCAACTGAGTGAGGAAGGGCTCCTGTATCTTTGTAGTGACTGTATGTATTGATACACAATCCAAAGTGTAATTAATAACTTCACCGTGCTCAAAGGGATATTCAATGTGTTCTTTTTTTTTTACCCATCTACCAATAGGAGAATTGTGAATAATGATGAGAGAGAAAGTTGCAGACACACAAATATCATACTCCCCAAAAAATGTTAACCTCCCATATTATTGTAATGGTGAGAGGTTAGCGTTTCTGGGGGTATGATATTTGTGCATCTGTAACTTTCTCACTCATCATTATTCACGATTCATTCAGGATTATCCGTAACCATGGTATCATCCACATTCATGAAGAAGTGTTTAGAAACATTTTCTATTCTTATTTAAAATAAAAGTGACTCCAAAATGACACAACACGTTATTTATCATTAATTTCTATTGGGCAAAAAATAATCTGAAACACATCCAAAACAAACAGCAAATGCATCCAACAAGTTTGTGGAGTCACAAGCTTGATTTAGTACTTGCGTGCTATGAATATGGGACCAAATACTAAACTTTTGACTACCGGTGCGTCAATCTAAATTACATTACAAAAAAATACCTATCAAAATCCGTCGGTTTAAGCTAGAGATATGTTTTTTTTGCATTGGATGCATTTAAATTCACTGCATCCGCCATTGTCGTACTTCCGCATCTGTGGTGAAAGGTGGCAGAGTCAGAGCGCTGTTTGTTAGACCATGAGACATCCCAAAAAATCGGTTCTCTCACGTAAATGTCTGTAGCGTCCGAACGGTTTGGCCTATAAACTATTGTAGAAAGAAGAAGGGAGACTCTCACGAACATGACGTTGTTCTCCGTTTTGCTCAACAACCCCCACAAGCCCCACCCGGACTCGGCTGAAGTCGGTAGCGCCAACGTGCCAACGTCTGTCTAATACAAACTAATATGACCCCACTGTGTAAAGGGGAGACTCCCACAAACACCATGGTGTTCTACGACTCGGAGGTAACTGGTACCGGATAAAAAATATGTGTAAAGAATAAATATATTTATATATATCCTGAGTTTTTTTTTTTTTTGTTATATGTTAACATATAGACTAATATGTTATTAAATTGTGTTCTTACACTGGTACAGTCATGCCCTATGAGAGATGTACAACTGCGCATGTGCGAAAATAAAGAAAGGGCATTTCCCCGTTTCTGGTTGAAACACCAACGATGAACATGTGTGTTTATTCCTCCGTTAAGTAAACTGGTATTCCTGTCCTGAAGATGACAGCAGCAACAGGTTATGGGCCCAGAAGGGAACATGGAAGCCGATGGAATAGATTATGTTTCGACGGAGATGAAAAAAACTACGAGTTATGGGAGACGAAGTTTTTGGGGCACTTGCGTTTGCTAGGGCTAAAGGCCACCATATTGAGCGTGGATGAAGATGGAGAGAAAAATGAAGAAGCCTACGCCGAATTGATACAGGTTTTGGATGATAAAAGTCTTTCCCTGATAATGAGAGAAGCAGCAGATGATGGGAGAAAAGTGTTGAAGATATTGAGGGAACATTACGCAGGTAAAGGGAAGCCACGTGTGATTAGCCTCTACACTGAGCTAACTTCTCTTCAGAAAGCAGCTGACGAAAGTGTTACAGACTATATCATTCGTGCTGAGACGGCTATTACAGCACTGAGGAATGCTGAAGAGACTTTAAGTGACGGGCTGTTGATTGCAATGATTCTGAAAGGTTTGCCCGAATCATTTAAGCCGTTTGCCATCCACATAACGCAGAGTGACGAGCCGACAACTTTTGGCAAGTTCAAAACCAAGTTGAGGAGCTACGAAAGCGGCGAGAAGATTAGCGCCATTTTCCACTGACGACAACGTGATGAAGGCAAGTAACATTAAAGTTAGCTGGCCAAGAGGAAGAGATAAAGGGACCGAGATAACCTGCTTCAACTGTGGCCAGAAAGGGCACAAGTCCCGGGAATGTACCGTTACTGGAGAGCGCAGAGAACTGAGTTTTTGCAAGAGCTCCACTCATACTGATGCAAATTGCAGACGAAAAAGACGACAACGTGATGAAGGCAAGTAACATTAAAGTTAGCTGGCCAAGAGGAAGAGATAAAGGGACCGAGATAACCTGCTTCAACTGTGGCCAGAAAGGGCACAAGTCCCGGGAATGTACCGTTACTGGAGAGCGCAGAGAACTGAGTTTTTGCAAGAGCTCCACTCATACTGATGCAAATTGCAGACGAAAAAGAAGAGACAATGTAAAACAAGCAATAGATGCTGAAGACCACACATTTGCATTCAGAATAAATGACTGTCAGGTTCGTGGACTGAAACGAAAAGGGCTGGTGGTTATAGTCACATATAGTCACGGACATCGGGAAGTTTAAGGAGTTTGACGAGACTTTCAAACCGGAAAAAAACATTCAGTGGAGCTGGCTGACGGATCAAGAACAAATGGTGTCGCGGAGAGGAGAGGTGCAGCGGAGGTTTACCTGAGAGACAACACGGGTCGTCGGGTGAAAACAACGCTGACGAAGGCGCTGTACGTGCCGTCGTTTCCACAGGACATTTTCTCTGTTAAAGCAGCGACAGCCAACGGAGCTTCAGTCAACTTTCGACAGGGGTGTAACAAGCTCATCCACAAGAACGGTACCACTTTTGACATCGAGGAGTACGATAGACTTTACTATCTTAACACTGTAAGTGATGAAAATTATGATGGATGTCATGGGTGCTATGATATTCACACACGGCACAAAATTCTTGGCCACTGTAATTTTGAGGATGTGTCAAAGTTAGAAAATGTGACAGAGGGAATGAAAATCACAACTGTGAAATCTGCACACAGGGAAAATTTGTTCAGAGCAGAAACAGCGAGCCTGATGAAAAGGCAAAAGCGGCTCTTGAGCTTGTGCACACTGATTTGGCTGGCCCTATTGAGCCAGAGGCGAAAGATGGGTTCAGATATACTCTAGCATTTACGGATGATTATTCAGGGGCAGTTTTTGTGTATTTCCTAAAAGCAAAGAGTGATACTGTAAAAGCTACTGAGAAGTTTATTGCTGATGTGGGCCCCTTATGGGAAAATAAAGTGTGTCAGGTCAGATAATGGCACAGAGTTCACAGCCAAAGAGTTCCAGTCACTGCTCAGTAAGAATGCCATAAGACATGAAACTTCAGCCCCTTACTCACCCCATCAAAATGGGACCGCTGAGAGAAATTGGAGAACACTGTTTGAAATGGCAAGATGCATGCTACTTGAGAGCAACCTAACAAAGAACTTGTGGACATATGCTGTAATGACTGCTGCCGTAATTCGCAATAGGTGTTACAATAAGCGTGTAGGACAGACTCCACACTACATGTTTACTGGGAGAAAGCCTGATCTTTCAAAGATTAAAGAATTTGGATATGTTTGCTATGCATACAGACAGAACCAGAAAAAGTTGGACTCAAGATGTGATAAGGGTATTTTTGTCAGGTATGATAAAAAATAGTCCAGCATACCTAGTCTACTACCCAGACACTGGAAAAGTTCTTTAAAAACAGATGAGTCAAGTTCGTTACAAAAGGTGTAGTCGAACGCCAAACTCAGACAGATTTGGAAATGAGGTGATGATCTTCATGGGGAGAGATTTGAATCCCCCATGCCAAAAGCCAAGATGGCAGATCAAAATTCCGAAAAGACACAAGATGTGCAAATCGAGACTTCAGATAGTCAGAGTCCACGCTATCCAGACAGAGAGAGGAAGAAGCCCCAGTACTTAAAAGACTATGAGTGTAAAGTGAAGTGTGATAACCAGATACCACCTAGTGTTGACTACTGCTACAGAGTAATGTGCAATGCACCACAAACCTTCAAAGAAGCAATGATTTCACCAAAATCAGAGATGTGGGCTACTGCTATGAAGGAGGAGATGGATTCCCTTAGGGAAAATGATACATTCACATTGACCACACTGCCAAAGGGTAAAAATGCAGTGGGGGGGCAGGTGGGTCTATGCGGTCAAAAACAATTCAGATGAGACTGAGACATACAAGGCAAGATATGTTGCAAAGGGGTATAGTCAAGTGGCAGGAATAGACTATAAGGATACTTTTTCTCCAACTGCAAATATGACATCAGTACGCTGTTTGATGCAGCTAGCAGCTCAGTATGACTTAGAGTTACATCAGATGGATGTCAAAACAGCATATCTACATGCTCCTATTGACTGTGAAGTGTACATGGAGCAACCAGAGGGTTTTGGAAGTCAGGTCAGATACAGGTGAGCAACTAGTCTGCAAACTGAACAAGTCACTGTACGGCCTGAAACAGTCAGGAAGCAACTGGAACAAAATGTTGCATGATCACCTTAGTGAAAACGGTTTTACACAGAACCCAGCTGATCACTGTGTTCATAACAAACAAACTGCAACAGAAAGGATCGTTTTGATAATTTGGGTCGATGATCTAATTATCGCTGCTAGTGATAGTGACTCACTCACAAGTGTAAAATAAATGTTAAGTGAAAAATTTAAGATGAAAGATCTTGGGAGGCTAGGACATTTGCTAGGCATTGATTTTACACAAAGTGAAGGGAAAATAAAGATGAACCAAACAAGGTACATAACCAAGATACTGGAAAGGTTTGGTATGTCAGACTGTAAAAACAAGGTCAACACCATGTGAACAAAAACAAAACTTTGATGGTGATGGTGAACCTATTGATTCAAAAAAGGTATCGTGACGTGATAGGCAGCTTGATATATGTGATGACATGTACAAGACCGGATATCAGTTGGATTGTCAGCAAGCTGTCACAATACCTATCAGAACCAAAAGAGCGACACTGGATAACAGCTAAACATGTGTTGAGGTACTTGAAGGGGACAATGAATCAGGAGTTGTGTTACAAAAAGGGGGTGGAAAAACTCAACCTCATAGCATATAGTGATGCTGATTGGGCAGCAGATCAAAGTGACAGACGGAGCATAACAGGGTATTGTTTTAGTTTAACTAAATGTGGACCTGTTATTTCATGGAGGTCTAAGAAGCAGCCAACAGTAGCTTTATCTACATGTGAAGCAGAGTACATGGCACTGGCTGCTACTACACAAGAAAGTTTGTACCTTGTACAGTTATTGGGCGAGATGGATAGTGAGTGCCAAAATGCACCAGTAACAATCTTTGAAGATAACCAAGGTGCAATTGCTCTGTCAAAGAACCCAGTATGTCGTCAGAGATGTAAACATGTCGACATCAGATATCATTTCATTCGATCTGCACTCAGTGATGGTAAAATAATTATTGAATATTGTCCAACGGCAGACATGGTTGCAGATGTTTTGACTAAACCTGTAACGAAGTTCAAAAATGAAAAATTATTGGGTTATATGTTTGGAATATAAACTGACATTTGTGAGATGTATAACTGTAAGCTAAATGTGTTGATAAAGTTAGGTTGAATACGACTTGTACAGTATAAGAGCAAGTGGGGGTGTTAACATATAGACTAATATGTTATAATTGTGTTCTTACACTGGTACAGTCATGCCCTATGAGAGATGTACAACTGCGCATGTGCGAAAATAAAGAAAGGGCATTTCCCCGTTTCTGGTTGAAACACCAACGATGAACATGTGTGTTTATTCCTCCGTTAAGTAAATCGGTATTCCTGTCCTGAAGATGACAGGAGCAACAAAATATCTCCTAGATTCTTCAAAACCTTATTTCTTATTATTCATTTTTTTACTGTCCTTTTTGCCATTTATGAATGTGTTATTCAATGTGTTTCTATGGGCTTTAGTAGTAAAGGACAAAATCAATATTTTATCAAATAATTTATTTATAAATATTTGTTTATACCTAAAGGGGTCCTAAAATTCTAAATCAAATAGCTACATGATACATAGTATGACCATCTTAAAACAATTCCCCCACAAAAAGTGATGTAATTTTTAAACCGTTCACCCGATATGGATGAAAATACCTTCAAATGAATGCTGACAGTCTGCGCGTTAACCTCATAGTCATTGTATCATTTCAAATCCAAAGTGCTAAAAATAAATAAGAAATGGGTCACTGTCACTTTTGGAGCTGACTGTATGTTAGCATCTGCAGCGATAAGTTCATTTACAGAATGAGTCTAGCTGAAAATGTGATGTTTACAAAAAAAATAGCCATCCCCAAATCTCAAATCCCTAAGTGAAGTATATTTTAATAGATGTCACAGAGGAAGGAAATATGCAGTTATTTAAAATTCTCAACACCAGTTGGAGAGCAATCCTCCAATAGAGCTCATTTGCTACACTTAGCCGGCAGAAATCTAGGCTGCATCCGAAATGGGACCCTATTCCCATAGGGCTTTGGTCTGAAGTAGTGCACTCTATAGGGAAAGGGGTGCCATTTTGTACGCTGTGTTGTAAATAGCAACATTGGTAACATTAGTCTGCTTGAGTGTGAGCCTTGCCAACTGCAGATTGACGTTGGTACGCACAACACATCTTATATGTTTCATTATAGATATAAATTGCTTTTACAGTTAGAAAAAAAAAAAAAAAAACCGCTTCTCCATACCGTTTGTCATGTTGCCGTGTAGGTCTGGATAATTACCAGGTTGCCACGGTGCTCAACAACCTGGGAGACGCTTCCATTATGGTGCTGCAGACTTTAGCTGTGTATCTACAGTCTTCATGTGCGTCCCCAATGACACCCTATGCCCTTTATAGTGCACTACTTTAGACCAGGGCCCCATAGGGGACACACCTCATGACATGGGGAAGTGCCATTCCAGAGATGGTATTAAATCATAATACCTCAGCATATCCAGCAGCACATTCACTTTTGCAAGTTAAAAAATACAGTAATACACTATATACAGTGTACAAAAGTATGTGGACATCCCCTTCAAATTAGTGGATTCGGCTATTTCAGCCACACCCGTTGCTGACAGGTGTATAAATTTGAGCACACCGTCATGCAATCTCCATAGACAGTAGAATGGCCCATACTAAAGAGCTCAGTGACTTTCAGCGTGGCACCGTCATAGGATGCCACCTTTCCAACAAGTCAGTTGGTCATATTTCTGCCCTGCTAGAGCTGCCCCCGGTCAACTGTAAGTGCTGTTATTATGAAGTGGAAACGTCTAGGAGCAACAACGACTCAACCGCGAAGTGGTAGGCCACACAAGCTCACAGAACGGGACCGCCGAGTGCTGAAGCACGTAGCGGGTAAAACTCGTCTCTCCTTGGTTGCAACACTCACTACCGAGTTTCAAACTGCCTCTGGAAGCAACGTCAGCACAATAACTGTTCATCGGGAGCTTCGTGAAATGGGTTTCCATGGCCGAGCAGCCACACACAAGTCTAAGAACACCATGCGCAATGCCAAGCGTCGGCTGGAGTGGTGTAAAGCTCACCTCCATTGGACTCTGGAGCAGTGGAAACGCGTTCTTTGATGTGATGAATCATGCTTCACCATCTGGCAGTCCGACGGACAAATCTGGGTTTGGCTGATGCCAGGAGAACGCTACCTGCCCCAATGCATAGTGCCAACTGTAAAGTTTGGTGGAGGAGGAATAATGGTCTGGGGCTGTTTTTCATAGTTCGGCCTAGGGCCCTTAGTTCCAGTGAAGGAAAATCTTAACACTACAGCATACAATGACATTCTAGACGATTCTGCGCTTCCAACTTTGTGTCAACGGTTTGGGGAAGGCCCTTTCCTGTTTCAACATGACAATGCCCCTGTGCACAAAGTGAGGTCCATACAGAAATTGTTTGTCAAGATCGGTGTGGAAGAACTAGACTGGCCTGCACAGAGCCCTGACCTCAACTCCATCGAACACTTTTGGGATGAATTGGAAAACCGGCTGCGAGCCAGGCCTAATCGCCCAACATCAGTGCCCGACCTCACTAATGCTCTTGTGGCTGAATGGAAGCAAGTCCCCTGCAGCAATGTTCCAACATCTAGTGGAAAGCCTTCCCAGAAGAGTGGAGGCTGTTATAGCAGCAAATGGGGGGGACCAACTCCGTATTAATGCCCATGATTTTGGAATGAGAAGGTCGACGAGCGGGTGTCCACATACTTTAGGACACGTAGTGTATGTTCTTGTTGTTCCACAGTCATTTAAATAAATGAGATCAGGTGATCTGTCAGGTGACAATAGGCTCTTTTAATTCACTATAATGAGACCATGTCAGAAAATGGAGCAGATTTGTCAATCCAGAGGTGAAGCATGCAGGCTACAGTACAAACGAAAGCCTGGGTAATAGCATGAAGGCTCGGACAGAACTGTACAAAAAAATTGATTACGTTCTTTTCAGCAAGACTGCTCTTCAGAATGTTTGTTGAATTCCTATGTGAGCCCCCTGCAGCAAGGAGAAACTATGGACATGGTTCAGAGAGTAGAGAGGCTGCTCAGAAAATGACTTGGAATTCAAATCAGGATGTTGTGTTATCCAACAACATACAGACATGTCGGAAAAAAAATAGTTAATTTTTTTTCACCAAATAGCCTCTGAAATATTCACTCCATGATTCATTAAGGGCATTATTATCACCAAGGAAAACAACAACTATAGTCTCCCAGATCACATGATCACATGGGACCAAGTGGATGACGTTAGTAGGTACTCATCCCTATTAAAATCCACTCAAGTTGTTTCTCTTTATTCAGGGATAGAAGCAAAAAAAAAAACTATAACTGGGACGTTGCCTCGTAGAAACAGATGCCCGATGTCAAACAGCACACTTTAAAAGGAATTACTCCAGCCTCAATACTGTATGTTAGATATATCTCACTATTCCCTAATTGTTTCAGGCACAGTTGTGCCGTGTTGATAAAGTAGTCATAAATACAACGTCTGGCTTGGTTGGTTTCATTTCCCTACAGTATGGATCCGACCAGTGTTCCTGTTATTGGGCAAGGCATATTGTATTTCACTTTAACTGGGTTCAGTCAATTCTTTACATAAAATCATGTTTTAAATCAATGTCAAATGTTACTTTCTGTTAGCGTCACATCAACGATCCCCGTGGCGGTGTTAGACTAGTGATTGTCAAAGTCATGGCTGTCCGTTTGGAGCCCAATGGAAAAACCTAGAAATATATAGGCCAATGTGACAAATAATCAGCCATTGTATAATATGCATAAATATATACTACTTAGCAGATGCTTTTCTTCAAAAAGCGTACAAGCGTGCATACGTGCATGCATTTACATTTTTACTGACTGAGCCACACAGGACCACTGTGACCGCCTGTGTCCTGAGCCTCCAGCCAGCATGGAGCAGGGGACTGACAGGAATAGAGCAGCGTGGAGACATACAGAGGCAGCTCCATCCCAACCCCATATGCATTGGGTATGTAGCCTGTCAACAAATGTCATCGTTTATTTGAACCAATCAGAGAAACACACAATACAAAAAAAACATTGTTTATTGTTTGGCTTGTGCTGCAGGTCAGGCAGAGGCAATTTCCCTCCAACCCCCAAGCACAACTGTCTCTCCGCTTTGCTTATCTGCACAACTGTCTCTCCGCTTTGCTTATCTTTGACAGATACTCCAGGAAAAATTATCCCTTCCCAATCAGAGTTACTGGTCCAGAAGATAAAAGGGTTTGAGCTCTCCTGTACCGGCCTCTTAGCTGGGAATTATGGATACAGAGGTTATGTATGTCTCTGAGAGTGTTTCAGCAGATGAATCTGACCAAGGCTGTACCTCGCTCATCAACTAATCCTTGACCGCTGGCTATGTCCCTTCCGTCTTCAAGAGAGCGAGAGTTGCACCCCTTCTCAAAAAACCTACACTCGATCCCTCTGATGTCAACAACTACAGACCAGTATCCCTTCTTTCTTTTCTCTCCAAAACTCTTGAGCGTGCCGTCTTTAGACAACTCTCTTGCTATCTCTCTCAAAATGACCTTCTTGATCCAAACCAGTCAGGTTTCAAGACTGGTCATTCAACTGAGACTGCTCTTCTCTGTGTCATGGAGGCTCTCCGCACTGCTAAAGCTAACTCTCTCTCCTCTGCTCTTGTCCTTCTAGACCTGTCTGCTGCCTTTGATACTATGAACCATCAGATCCTCCTCTCCACCCTCTCCGAGTTGGGCATCTCAGGCGAGGCTCACTCTTGGATTGCGTCCTACCTGACAGGTCGCTCCTACCAAGTGGCGTGGCGAGAATCTGTCTCCACACCACGTGCTCTCACCACTGGTGTCCCCCAGGGCTCAGTTCTAGGCCCTCTCCTATTCTCGCTATACACCAAGTCACTTGGCTCTGTCATATCCTCACGTGGCCTCTCCTATCATTGCTACGCAGACGACACACAACTAATCTTCTCCTTTCCCCCTTCTGATAACCAGTTGGCGAATCGCATCTCTGCATGTCTGACAGACATATCAGTGTGGATGACGGATCACCACCTTAAGCTGAACCTCGGCAAGACAGAGCTGCTCTTCCTCCCGAGGAAGGACTGCACGTTCCATGATCTCGCCATCCGTTGTTTCCTCCTCCCAGAGTGCGAAGAGCCTTGGCGTGACCCTGGACAACACCCTGTCGTTCTCCGTTAACATCAAGGCGGTGACCCGATCCTGTAGGTTCATGCTCTACAACATTCGGAGAGTACGACCCTGCATTACACAGGAAGCGGCACAGGTCCTAATCCAGGCACTTGTCATCTCCCGTCTGGATTACTGCAACTCGCTGTTGGCTGGGCTCCCTGCCTGTGCCATTAAACCCCTACAACTCATCCAGAATGCCGCAGCCCGTCTGGTGTTCAACCTTCCCAAGTTCTCTCACGTCACCCGCTCCTCCGCACACTCCACTGGCTTCCAGTTGAAGCTCGCATCTGCTACAAGACCATGGTGCTTGCCTACGGAGCTGTGAGGGGAACGGCACCTCCGTACCTTCAGGCTCTGATCAGTCCCTACACCCAAACGAGGGCATTGCGTTCATCCACCTCTGGCCTGCTGGCCCCCCTACATCTGCGGAAGCACAGTTCCCGCTCAGCCCAGTCAAAACTGTTCGCTGCTCTGGCACCCCAATGGTGGAACAAGCTCCCTCACGACGCCAGGACAGCGGAGTCACTCACCACCTTCCGGAGACACTTGAAACCCCACCTCTTTAAGGAATACCTGGGATAGGATTAAGTAATCCTTCTACCCCCCCTTACCCCACCCCCCAAAATAAAATAAAAAAATATATATATATATTGTAAAGTGGTTATCCCACTGGCCATAAGGTGAATGAACCAATTTGTAAGTCGCTCTGGATAAGAGCGTCTGCTAAATGACGTAAATGTAAATGTAGAATCTGAACCAGGCTGTACTCCAATCTGTAGAATCTGACCCAGGCTGTACTCCAATCTGTAGAATCTGGCCCAGGCAGTACTCCAGTCTGTAGAATCTGAACCAGGCTGTACTCCAATCTGTAGAATCTGGCCCAGGCAGTACTCCAGTCTGTAGAATCTGAACCAGGCTGTACTCCAGTCTGTAGAATCTGAACCAGGCTGTACTCCAATCTGTAGAATCTGAACCAGGCTGTACTCCAATCTGTAGAATCTGGCCCAGGCAGTACTCCAGTCTGTAGAATCTGACCCAGGCAGTACTCCAGTCTGTAGAATCTGACCACGGCAGTATTCCAGTCTGTAGAATCTGACCCAGGCAGTACTCCAGTGTATAGAAGCTGTCCCAGGTAGAACTCCTATCTGCCCCTCCAATTGTCTCTCTCTTCCTCTCCACTATCGTTTCCCTGTACACCGTGTGGCCATTTGTAATCCCATGATGTTGCTTTCACATGACTTTATAATGTGTCCTCTCTCTTCAGCTTGGATTTAATCAAGTCGTCAGGGCAGATCTACAGTAGGACCCTCATATTAACAGTCATAGTCAAGTCGTCAGGGCAGATCTACAGTAGAACCCTCATATTAACAGTCATAGTCAAGTCATTAGTGCAGATCTACAGTAGAACCCTCATATTAACAGTCATAGTCAAGTCATCAGGGCAGATCTACAGTAGGACCCTCATATTAACAGTCATAGTCAAGTCGTCAGGGCAGATCTACAGTAGAACCCTCATATTAACAGTCATAGTCAAGTCATCAGGGCAGATCTACAGTAGGACCCTCATATTAACAGTCATAGTCAAGTCATCAGGGCAGATCTACAGTAGGACCCTCATATTAACAGTCATAGTCAAGTCATAGGGCAGATCTACAGTAGGACCCTCATATTAACAGTCATAGTCAAGTCGTCAGGGCAGATCTACAGTAGGACCCTCATATTAACAGTCATAGTCAAGTCGTCAGGGCAGATCTACAGTAGAACCCTCATATTAACAGTCATAATCAAGTCATCAGGGCAGATCTACAGTAGAACCCTCATATTAACAGTCATAGTCAAGTCGTCAGGGCAGATCTACAGTAGAACCCTCATATTAACAGTCATAGTCAAGTCGTCAGGGCAGATCTACAGTAGAACCCTCATATTAACAGTCATAGTCTAGTCGTCAGGGCAGATCTACAGTAGGACCCTCATATTAACAGTCATAGTCAAGTCGTCAGGGCAGATCTACAGTAGAACCCTCATATTAACAGTCATAGTCAAGTCATCAGGGCAGATCTACAGTAGGACCCTCATATTAACAGTCATAGTCAAGTCATCAGGGCAGATCTACAGTAGAACCCTCATATTAACAGTCATAGTCAAGTCGTCAGGGCAGATCTACAGTAGGACCCTCATATTAACAGTCATAGTCAAGTCGTCAGGGCAGATCTACAGTAGAACCCTCATATTAACAGTCATAGTCTAGTCGTCAGGGCAGATCTACAGTAGAACCCTCATATTAACAGTCATAGTCAAGTCGTCAGGGCAGATCTACAGTAGAACCCTCATATTAACAGTCATAGTCAAGTCGTCAGGGCAGATCTACAATAGGACCCTCATATTAACAGTCAGTTGTTTCTATTCTCCTCACTGCTTGTTACGTTCGTTAAGGAACGGGTCAGACCAAGGCGCAGCGTGATATGCATACATGTTTATTAGAACCGAATAAACAACTACAAAACAACAAACGAAACGTGAAGTCCAAGGTCGACACAAACAACATACCTAACACGGAACAAGATCCCACAACCCACTAGTGCCAATAGGCTGCCTAAGTATTGTCCCCAATCAGAGACAACGAGCGACAGCTGCCTCTGATTGGGAACCACACCGGCCAACATAGATCTAGAAAACCTAGATCACAAACATAGAAAATCACACCCTGGCTCAACAAATAAGAGTCCCCAGAGTCAGGGCGTGACACTGCTAGCCTGCTGTGGTCTCTGTGGCATATAAATGCAGGTGATTGACTGAGATTTCTACCTGCGGTGACATTATGCTGATAAAAACTTTCGATTGAGTCATGATGATTCATGAGGGAAAAAACTGACTTGAAATGTTAAACATTTCTTCAAGAACAACATATATACACTACCGGTGAAAAGGGTTTTTCTTTATTTTTACTATTTTCTACATTGTAGAATAATAGTGAAGACATCAAAACTATGAAATAACACATATGGAATCATGTAGTAACCAAAAAAATGTTAAAACAAATCCAAATATATTTTACATTTGAGATTCTTCAAATAGCCACCCTTTGCCTTGATGACAGCTTTGCACACTCCTGGCATTCCCTGCACTTGCTAAATCCTCATCTAAGACCTCGTGTTGCGTTTACACTAACTTAACACGTGTTAGAGCAACTGTCAGTGCTTCTGTTTACTTATGGCAGCATTGCTCTGAGCCTGGCTTCCAACCACATTCATTCAGCTCCCTCTCCCTCTCTAGCTATCTTCTATTACATTTCTTACTACAGATTGAGATATCAGGTTGGGACCTTTGTGGAGCTGCTGTCATCAATATACTCTGTGTTGTTGTCATCTCCACGGGTAGCAGACATGGTCTATTGTCGGCTGTCAGACAGACAACTGTTCATCTCACACTGGGCTCATTATTTATTTATTTATATGTATACACTACCAGTCAAAAGTTTAGACACACCTACTCATTCAAGGGTTTTTCTTTATTTTTAAAATGTTTTACAATGTAGAATAATAGTGAAGACATCAAAACTATGAAATAACACATATGGAATCATGTAGTAACCAAAAAAGTGTTAAACAAATCAAAATATATTTTATATTAGAGATTCTTCGAAATAGCCACCCTTTGCCTTGATGACAGCTTTGTACACTCTTGGCATTCTCTTAACCAGCTTCACCTGGAATGCTTTTCCAACAGTCCTGAAGGAGTTCCCACATATGATGAGCACTTGTTGGCTGCTTTTCCTTCACTCTGCCGTCCGATTCATCCCAAACCATCTCAATTGGGTTGAGGTTGGGGGGTTGTGGAGGCCAGGTCATCTGATGCAGCACTCCATCACTCTCCTTCTTGGTAAAATATCCCTTACACAGCCTGGAGGTGTGTTGGGTCATTGTCCTGTTGAAAAACAAATGATAGTCCCACTAAGCCCAAATCAGATGGGATGGCGTATCGCTGCAGAATGCTGTGGTAGCCTTGCTGGTTAAGTGTGCCTTGAATTCTAAATAAATCACAGACAGTGTCACCACCAAAGCACCCCCACACCATTACACCTCCTCCTCCATGCTTTACGGTGGGAACTACACATGTGGAGATAATCCGTTCACCCACACGTGTCTCACAAAGACACGACGGTTGGAACCAAAAATCTCCAATTTGGACTCCAGACCAAAGGACAAATTTCCACTTGTCTAATGTCCATTGCTCGTGTTTCTTGGCACAAGCAGGTCTCTTCTTCTTATTGGTGTCCTTTAGTAGTGGTTTCTTTGCAACAATTCAACCATGAAGGCCTGATTCACACAGTCCCCTCTGAACAGTTGATGCTGAGATGTGTCTGTGACTTGAACTCTGTGAAGCATTTATTTGGGCTGCAATTTCTGAGGCTGGTAACTCTAATGAACTTATCCTCTGCAGCAGAGGTAACTCTGGGTCTTCCATTCCTGTGGTGGTCCTCAAGAGAGCCAGTTCAATTCTTAGTGACTGCACTTGAAGAAGTTTTCCGGATTGACTGACCTACATGTCTTAAAGCAATGATGTACGGTCGTTTATCTTTGCTTATATGAGCTGTACTTGCCATAATATGGACTTGGTCTTTTACCAAATAGGGCTATCTTCTGTATACCCCCTACCTTGTCACAACACAACTGATTGGCTCAAACGCATTAAGAATAAAGAAATTCCACAAATTGACTTTTAAGAAGGCACACCTGTTAATTGAAATGCATTCCATGTGACTACCTCATGAAGCTGGTTGAGAGAATGCCAAGCATGTGCAATGCTGTCGTTAAGGCAAAGGGTGGCTACTTGAAGAATCTCAAATATAAAATATATTTGGATTTGTTTAAAAAAATGTTGGTTACTACATGATTCCATATGTGTTATTTCATAGTTTTGATGTCTTCACTATTTAAGTAAAAATAAAGAAAACCCTTGAATGAGTAGGTGTGTCCAAACTTTTGACTGGTAGTGTATATATATATATATATATATATATATATATATATATACAGTGGGGAAAACAAGTATTTAGTCAGCCACCAATTGTGCAAGTTCTCCCACTTAAAAAGATGAGAGAGGCCTGTAATTTTCATCATAGGTACACGTCAACTATGACAGACAAAATGAGAAAAATTATTCCAGAAAATCACATTGTAGGATTTTTAATGAATTTATTTGCAAATTATGGTGGAAAATAAGTATTTGGTCACCTACAAACAAGCAAGATTTCTGGCTCTCACAGACCTGTAACTTCTTCTTTAAGAGGCTCCTCTGTCCTCCACTCGTTACCTGTATTAATGGCACCTGTTTGAACTTGTTATCAGTATAAAAGACACCTGTCCACAAACTCAAACAGTCACACTCCAAACTCCTCTATGGCCAAGACCAAAGAGCTGTCAAAGGACACCAGACACAAAATTGTAGACCTGCACCAGGCTGGGAAGACTGAATCTGCAATAGGTAAGCAGCTTGGTTTGAATAAATCAACTGTGGGAGCAATTATTAGGAAATGGAAGACATACAAGACCACTGATAATCTCCCTCGATCTGGGGCTCCACGCAAGATCTCACCCCGTGGGGTCAAAATGATCACAAGAACGGAGAGCAAAAATCCCAGAACCACACAGGGGGATATAGTGAATGACCTGCAGAGAGCTGGGACCAAAGTAACAAAGCCTACCATCAGTAACACACTACGCCGTCAGGGACTCAAAACCTGCAGTGCCAGACGTGTCCCCCTGCTTAAGCCAGTACATGTCCAGGCCCGTCTGAAGTTAGCTAGAGTGCATTTGTATGATCCAGAAGAAGATTGGGAGAATGTCATATGGTCAGATGAAACCAAAATATAACTTTTTGGTAAAAACTCAACTTGTCGTGTTTGGAGGACAAAGAATGCTGAGTTGCATCCAAAGAACACCATACCTACTGTGAAGCATGGGGGTGGAAACATCATGCTTTGGGGCTGTTTTTCTGCAAAGGGACCAGGACGACTGATCCGTGTAAAGGAAAGAATGAATGGGGCCATGTATCGTGAGATTTTGAGTGAAAACCTCCTTCCATCAGCAAGGGCATTGATGATGAAAAGTGGCTGGGTCTTTCAGCATGACAATGATCCCAAACACACCGCCCGGGCAACGAAGGAGTGGCTTCGTAAGAAGAATTTCAAGGTCCTGGAGTGGCCTAGCCAGTCTCCAGATCTCAACCCCATAGAAAATCTTTGGAGGGAGTTGAAAGTCCGTGTTGCCCAGCGACAGCCCCAAAACATCACTGCTCTAGAGGAGATCTGCATAGAGGAATGGGCCAAAATAACAGCAACAGTGTGTGAAAACCTTGTGAAGACTTACAGAAAACGTTTGACCTGTGTCATTGCCAACAAAGGGTATATAACAAAGTATTGAGAAACTTTTGTTATTGACCAAATACTTATTTTCCACCATAATTTGCAAATAAATTCATTAAAAATCCTACAATGTGATTTTCTGGACTTTTTTTCCTCATTTTGTCTGTCATAGTTGACATGTACCTATGATGAAAATTACAGGCCTCTCTCATCTTTTTAAGTGGGAGAACTTGCACAATTGGTGGCTGACTAAATACTTTTTTCCCCCCACTGTATATATATATATATATATATATATATATATATATATATATATATATATATATATATATATATATATATATATAATGACCATGTGGGGAAAAACACACTATTTAATTATGAGATATACTGAGCAAAAATAAAAACGCAACATGCAACAATTTCAACGATTTTACTGAGTTACGGTCCCTATAAGGAAATCAGTCAATTTAACTAAATTCATTTTGCCCTAATCTATGGATTTTACATGAGTGGGCAGGGGCGCAGTCATGGGTTGACCTTGGAGGGCCTACCCACTTGGAAGCCAGGCACACCCACTGGGGAGCCAGGCCCAGCCAATCAGAATGAGTTTTTCCCCACAAAAGAGCTTTATTACAGACAGTAATACTCCTCAGTTTCATCAGCTGTCCGGGTGGCTAGTCGCAGGTGAAGAAGGCGGATGTGGAGGTCCTGGACTGGCATGGTTACATGTGGTTTGAGGTTGTGAGGCCCGTTGGATGTACTGACAAATTCTCTAAAATGACGTTGGAAGCGGCTTATGGTAGAGAAAAGACAATTCAATTATCTGGCAACAGCTCCGCTGTCAGCATGCCAATTGCGCACTCCCTCAAAACTTGAGGCATCTGTGGCATTGTGTTGTGTGACAAAACTGCACATTTTAGAGTGGATTTTTAGTGTCCCCAGCACAAGGTGCACCTGTGCAATGATCATGCTGTTTAATCGGCTCATTGATATGCCACATCTGTCAGGTAGATTGATTGTTTTGGCAAAGGAGAAATGCTCACTAACAGGGATCTACAAAAAAACTTGTGCACAACATTTTTGAGAAATAAGCTTTTTGAATGCATATATTATATGTCAGCTCATGAAACATAGGACCAACACTTTACATGTTGCTTTTATACACTGCTCCAAAAAATAAAGGGAAGACTTAAACAACACAATGTAACTCCAAGTCAATCACACTTCTGTGAAATCAAACTGTCCACTTAGGAAGCAACACTGATTGACAATACATGTCACATGCTGTTGTGCAAATGGAATAGACAACAGGTGGAAATTATAGGCAATTAGCAAGACACCCCCAATAAAGGACTGGTTTTGCAGGTGGTGACTACAGACCACTTCTCAGTTCGTATGCTTCCTGGCTGATGTTTTGGTCACTTTTGAATGCTGGCGGTGCTTTCACTCTAGTGATAGCATGAGACGGAGTCTACAACCCACACAAGTGGCTCAGGTAGTGCAGTTCATCCAGGATGGCACATCAATGCGAGCTGTGGCAAGAAGGTTTGCTGTGTCTGTCAGCGTAGTGTCCAGAGCATGGAGGCGCTACCAGGAGACAGGCCAGTACATCAGGAGACGTGGAGGAGGCCGTAGGAGGGTAACAACCCAGCAGCAGGACTGCTTCCTCCGCCTTTGTGCAAGGAGGAGCAGGAGGAGCACTGCCAGAGCCCTGCAAAATGACCTCCAGCAGGCCACAAATGTGCATGTGTCTGCTCAAACGGTCAGAAACAGACTCCATGAGGGTGGTATGAGGGCCCGACGTCCACAGGTGGGGGTTGTGCTTACAGCCCAACACCGTGCAGGACGTTTGGCATTTGCCAGAGAACACCAAGATTGGCAAATTCGCCACTGGCGCCCTGTGCTCTTCACAGATGAAAGCAGGTTCACACTGAGCACGTGTAACAGACGTGACAGAGTCTGGAGACGCCGTGGAGAACGTTCTGCTGCCTGCAACATCCTCCAGCATGACCGGTTTGGCGGTGGGTCAGTCATGGTGTGGGGTGGCATTTCTTTGGGGGGCCGCACAGCCCTCCATGTGCTCGCCAGAGGTAGCCTGACTGCCATTAGGTACCGAGATGAGATCCTCAGACCCCTTGTGAGACCAGATGCTGGTGCGGTTGGCCCTGGGTTCCTCCTAATGCAAGACAATGCTAGACCTCATGTGGCTGGAGTGTGTCAGCAGTTCCTGCAAGAGGAAGGCATTGATGCTATGGACTGGCCCGCCCATTCCCCAGACCTGAATCCAATTGAGCACATCTGGGACATCATGTCTCGCTCCATCCACCAATGCCACGTTGCACCACAGACTGTCCAGGAGTTGGCGGATGCTTTAGTCCAGGTCTGGGAGGAGATCCCTCAGGAGACCATCCTCCACCTCATCAGGAGCATGCCCAGGCGTTGTAGGGAGGTCATACAGGCACGTGGAGGCCACACACACTACTGAGCCTCATTTTGACTTGTTTTAAGGACATTACATCAAAGTTGGATCAGCCTGTAGAGTGGTTTTCCACTTTAATTTTGAGGGTGACTCCAAATCCAGACCTCCATGGGGGTTGATAAATTTGATTTCCATTGATAATTTTTGTTTGATTTTGTTGTCAGCACATTCAACTATGTAAAGAAAAAAGTATTTAATAAGATTATTTCATTTATTCAGATCTAGGATGTGCTATTTTAGTGTTCCCTTAATTTTTTTTCAGCAGTGTATATTAGTTCAGTATAAAATCAATACGATTGTCTGATCTTCACGAGATTTGTTCTATGACAAGGGAGCCATATTTAAGACAGTCCGCGTCCGTCCGTGTGATTGAATAGCGTTCCATCCCCTGTGCTCTGAGACTGGGAGTGACTGGAATTATTACCAACACAACTTCATCTGGGAAACACAGTAACATATGAGGTGCTGATCACATCAACCGTTTTTTTTTCTAACATTGATTTAGAATGAAACGTTGGCCCCAATTCAATCCATTTCAAAAGCACATCTGTAGAATGTAAAATGGTTAAAATGTCATCAGCCAGGAAAAAAAAAAAACACATAAAGGCATCAGGGGACTTTAATAAAAACAACACTGATATCAAAAGAGTGAAATATTTATTCAACGCAGATACCATGAATATATACTTTCATGCCAACATTGTGCACTTTGATATAACTGTCTGACTTGTCGTTCTCTAATTAGGCAAAGCTTCCTCATGCAGGAGATGCACTGTAACGTATCCTTCACAACCCACATTTACATTTGCAAAATGCACATTTACAGGGCATTTGCATTTACATAGCTTTTTAGACTGTGACATTAAACGCAAATCAACAGCTACAATTTAGCTTGGTGTAATTGCAGCCACATTTCCATGAAAATTGGCTTTTTTTGTTCTGATCATGGAGAATCAGTGTCTTGTTTCTGTTAGTGATGCTGGGTCTGAAAATAAAATGTCTTATTATATGGATCTGGCACATTATTATCAATCATTTTCTCATTATAGAACACATCTATCTCAAGATATTTAGGGATTCAACATTACATTAATATCACACTAATACCAGGACAGAGTAAGGCCTATTCCACTGGGCATAGACGTCATTTCAAAGTCTAGTTTTATTTGCAGGCAAGGTTTTGTTGTTACACAAACCTCAGTGGTATCCACTATAACCTGGTATCTACTATAACCTGGTACCTACTATAACCTGGTACCTACTATAACCTGGTATCTACAATAACCTGGTACCTACTATAACCTGGTACCTACTATAACCTGGTACCT
The DNA here is from genome assembly GCF_020615455.1 of Coregonus clupeaformis. NCBI lineage: Eukaryota > Metazoa > Chordata > Actinopteri > Salmoniformes > Salmonidae > Coregonus > Coregonus clupeaformis. The sequence continues at coordinate 55,374 of NW_025535413.1, read as the reverse complement.
ACTATAACCTGGTACCTACTATAACCTCAGTGGTACCTACTACAACCTCAGTGGTACCTACTATAACCTGGTACCTACTATAACCTGGTACCTACTATAACCTGGTACCTACTATAACATGGTACCTAATATAACCTGGTACCTACTATAACATGGTACCTACTATAACCTCAGTGGTACCTACTATAACCTGATACCTACTATAACCTGGTACCTACTATAACCTGGTACCTACTATAACCTGGTACCTACTATAACCTGATACCTACTATAACCTGGTACCTACTATAACCTCAGTGGTACCTACTATAACCTGGTACCTACTATAACCTAGTACCTACTATAACCTGGTACCTACTATAACCTGGTACCTACTATAACCTGGTACCTACTATAACCTGAGTGGTACCTACTATAACCTGGTATCTACTATAACCTGGTACCTACTATAACCTGAGTGGTATCTACTATAACCTGGTACCTACTATAACCTAAGTGGTACCTACTATAACCTGGTACCTACTATAACCTGGTACCTACTATAACCTAGTACCTACTATAACCTGGTACCTACTATAACCTGGTACCTACTATAACCTGGTACCTACTATAACCTGAGTGGTACCTACTATAACCTGATACCTACTATAACCTGGTACCTACTATAACCTCAGTGGTACCTACTATAACCTGGTACCTACTATAACCTAGTACCTACTATAACCTGGTACCTACTATAACCTGGTACCTACTATAACCTGAGTGGTATCTACTATAACATGGTACCTACTATAACCTGGTACCTACTATAACCTCAGAGTGAACCAAATGGATTGCCAATTTTAGACTAAAAAGCAGATGAGAGAAATAGCCGCTAATTATCAAAATCCAGAAAAGAGCCGTTAAATTCTATAACCACTTAAAAGGAAGCGATTCCCAAACCTTCCATAACAAAGCCATCACCTACAGAGAGATGAACTTGGAGATGAGTCCCCTAAGTAAGCTTGTCCTGGGCCTCTGTTCACAAACACAAACAGACCCCACACAGCCCCAGGACAACAACAACAACAACAACAACAACAACAACACAATTAGACCCAACCAAATCATGAGAAAACAAAAAGAGAATTACTTGACACATTGGAAAGAACAAACAAAAAACAGAGCAAACTAGAATGCTATTTGGCCCTAAACAGAGAGTACACAGTGGCAGAATACCTGACCACTGTGACTGACCCAAACTTAAGGAAAGCTTTGACTATGTACAGACTCAGTGAGCATAGCCTTGCTATTGAGAAAGGCCGCCGTAGGCAGACCTGGCTCTCAAGAGAAGACAGGCTATGTGCACACTGCCCACAAAATGAGGTGGAAACTGAGCTGCACTTCCTAACCTCCTGCCAAATGTATGACCATATTAGAGACACATATTTCCCTCAGATTACAGCGATCCACAAAGAATTCGAAAACAAACCCAATTTTGATAAACTCCCTTATCTACTAGGTGAAAAACCACAGTGTGCCATCACAGCTGCAAGATTTGTGACCTGTTGCCACAAGAAAAGGGCAACCAGTGAAGAACAAAGACCATTGTAAATACAACCCATATTTATGTTTATTTATTTTCCCATTTGTACTTTAACTATTTGCACATTGTTACAACACTGTATATATACATAATATGACATTTGAAATGTCTTTATTCTTTTGAAACTTCTGAGTGTAATGTTTACTGTTAATATTTATTGTTTATTTCACTTTTGTTTACTATCTACTTCACTTGCTTTGGCAATGTTAACACACGTTTCCCATGCCAATAAAGCCCTTAAATTGAATTGAATTGAAATTGAATTGAATTGAAATTGAGAGGAGAGAGAGAGAGGGAGAGAGAGAGAGAGATAGAGAGAGAGAGAGAGAGAGAGAGAGAGAGAGAGAGAGAGAGAGAGAGAGAGAGAGAGAGAGAGAGAGAGAGAGAGAGAGAGAGAGAGACTTTTGACTAGACCACTATAGGGTGTATTTGGGTTACAACTGAAAGGCAATCACCCTAGATTGACAGTTTGTAATTACAAAACCTTGCATTAATACAAAAATACACTTCAATCATTGTAAAGTATGTGTCATTCAGTCTAAACGATTACATAATGTGAAAAGCTTGAGGCGTAGAATAGTATGAGAGAATATATGTAGAAAGGTGTTTCATTAGATAACTAGGAAAATGATGAAGTACAGTGATTTCATTTTGTCCATCACAGTCCATCACAGTCCATCACAAATGAAGCAATTAGCAGAAATCATTAATAGCACTGGAGGAGAGATCTATAGTCTGCACATGATAACTTTGAAGAAGGCCTGGAGGAGAGGTCTATAGTCTGCACATGATAACTTTGAACGAGGCCTTGAGGAGAGGTCTATAGTCTGCATATGATAACTTTGAACGAGGCCTTGAGGAGAGGTCTATAGTCTGCACATGCAACTTTGAACGAGGCCTTGAAGAGAGGTCTATAGTCTGCACATGAAAACTTTGAACGAGGCTTGAGGAGAGGTCTATAGTCTGCACATGATATCTTTGAACGAGGCCTGGAGGAGAGATCTATAGTCTGCACATGATAACTTTGAGCGAGGCCCTGAGGAGAGGTCTATAGTCTGCACATGATAACGTTGAACGAGGCCTTGAGGAGAGGTCTATAGCCTGCACATGATAACTTTGAACGAGGCCCTGAGGAGAGGTCTATAGTCTGCACATGATACATTTGAACGAGGCCTTGAGGAGAGGTCTGTAGTCTGCACATGATAACTTTGAACGAGGCCTTGAGGAGAGGTCTATAGTCTGCACATGCAACTTTGAACGAGGCCTTGAAGAGAGGTCTATAGTCTGCACATGAAAACTTTGAACGAGACTTGAGGAGAGGTCTATAGTCTGCACATGATATCTTTGAACGAGGCCTGGAGGAGAGATCTATTGTCTGCACATGATAACTTTGAGCGAGGCCCTGAGGAGAGGTCTATAGTCTGCACATGATAACTTTGAACGAGGCCTGGAGGAGAGGTCTATAGTCTGCACATGATAACTTTGAACGAGGCCTTGAGGAGAGGTCTGTAGTCTGCACATGATAACTTTGAACGAGGCCTTGAGGAGAGGTCTATAGTCTGCACATGATACATTTGAACGAGGCCTGGAGGAGAGGTCTATAGTCTGCACATGATAACTTTGAACGAGGCCTTGAGGAGAGGTCTGTAGTCTGCACATGATAACTTTGAACGAGGCCTTGAGGAGAGGTCTATAGTCTGCACATGATAACTTTGAACGAGGCCTTGAGGAGAGGTCTATAGTCTGCACATGCAACTTTGAACGAGGCCTTGAAGAGAGGTCTATAGTCTGCACATGATAACTTTGAACGAGGCTTGAGGAGAGGTCTATAGTCTGCACATTATATCTTTGAAGAAGGCCTGGAGGAGAGATCTATAGTCTGCACATGATAACTTTGAACGAGGCCCTGAGGAGAGGTCTATAGTCTGCACATGATACATTTGAAAGAGGCCTGGAGGAGAGGTCTATAGTCTGCACATGATAACTTTGAACGAGGCCTTGAGGAGAGGTCTGTAGTCTGCACATGATAACTTTGAACGAGGCCTTGAGGAGAAGTCTATAGACTGCACATGCAACTTTTAACGAGGCCTTAAGGAGAGGTCTATAGTCTGCACATGATACCTTTGAAGAATTCCTGGAGGAGAGGTCTATAGTCTGCACATGATAACTTTGAACGAGGCCTGGAGGAGAGGTCTATAGTCTGCACATGATAACTTTGAACGAGGCCTGGAGGAGAGGTCTATAGTCTGCACATGATAACTTTGAACGAGGCCTGGAGGAGAGGTCTATAGTTTGCACATTATATCTTTGAAGAAGGCCTGGAGGAGAGATCTATAGTCTGCACATGATAACTTTGAACGAGGCCCTGAGGAGAGGTCTATAGTCTGCACATGATACATTTGAAAGAGGCCTGGAGGATGGAGGAGAGGTCTATAGTCTGCACATGATAACTTTGAACGAGGCCTTGAGGAGAGGTCTGTAGTCTGCACATGATAACTTTGAACGAGGCCTTGAGGAGAGGTCTATAGTCTGCACATGATAACTTTGAACGAGGCCTTGAGGAGAGGTCTATAGTCTGCACATGCAACTTTTAACGAGGCCTTAAGGAGAGGTCTATAGTCTGCACATGATACCTTTGAAGAATTCCTGGAGGAGAGGTCTATAGTCTGCACATGATAACTTTGAACGAGGCCTGGAGGAGAGGTCTATAGTCTGCACATGATAACTTTGAACGAGGCCTGGAGGAGAGGTCTATAGTCTGCACATGATAACTTTGAATGAGGCCTTGAGGAGAGGTCTATATTCTGCACATGATAACTTTGAACGAGGCCTTGAGGAGAGGTCTATAGTCTGCACATGATAACTTTGAACGAGGCCTTGAGGAGAGGTCTATAGTCTACACATGATAACTTTGAATGAGGCCTTGTGAGATTGAATGACCTTGATACAGATAAGATTTACTGTTCAATATCCAACACAACCACGTGTTCTGCATCTCCATTGAGACCTGCAATCTGCAAGAAAATATTCATGATGAGTGATATTCATGATGCACAATGCATTTCTTTGTTACATACAAATTCACTACCCACCACAGTGGGATTTGATTCAAGGATGCATAGATGCTTATACAATAATACATCAAATTGACTTAAATCCTCTAATTATTAACACAATAAAATATGATTTAAGGGAAATATTTAGCGTTTGTCTGAAGCAGAAAAATACAGGAAATTCAAATGAGCATCAAAAACATCATTTGACCTACAGTATTCGCTAAGGTTTTATAGCATACACAGCTTTTACACCTGCTAGAGTACTGTAGCTTTATGTACAGTGGGGAGAACAAGTATTTGATACACTGCTGATTTTGCAGGTTTTCCTACTTTCAAAGCATGTAGAGGTCTGTAATTTTAATCATAGGTACACTTCAACTGTGAGAGACGGAATCTAAAACAAAAATCCAGAAAATCACATTGTATGATTTTTAAGTAATTAATTTGCATTTTATTGCATGACATAAGTATTTGATACATCAGAAAAGCAGAACTTAATATTTGGTACAGAATCCTTTGTTTGCAATTACAGACATCATACGTCTCCTGTAGGTCTTGACCAGGTTTGCACACACTGCAGCAGGGATTTTGGCCCACTCCTCCATACAGACCTTCTCCAGATCCTTCAGGTTTCTGGGCTGTTGCTGGGCAATACGGACTTTCAGCTCCCTCCAAATATTTTCTATTGGGTTCAGGTCAGGAGACTGGTTAGGCCACTCCAGGACCTTGAGATGCTTCTTACGGAGCCACTCCTTAGTTGCCCTGGCTGTGTGTTTCGGGTCGTTGTCATGCTGGAAGACCCAGCCACGACCCATCTTCAATGCTCTTACTGAGGGAAGGAGGTTGTTGGCCAAGATCTCGCGATACATAGCCCCATCCATCCTCCCCTCAATACGGTGCAGTCGTCCTGTCCCCTTTGCAGAAAAGCATCCCCAAAGAATGATGTTTCCACCTCCATGCTTCACGGTTGGGATGGTGTTCTTGGGGTTGTACTCATCCGTCTTCTTCCTCCAAACACGGCCAAAAAGCTATATTTTTGTCTCATCAGACAACATGACCTTCTCCCATTCCTCCTCTGGATCATCCAGATGGTCATTGGCAAACTTCAGACGGGCCTGGACATGCACTGGCTTGAGCAGGGGGCCCTTGCATGCGCTGCAGGATTTTTATCCATGACGGAGTAGTGTGTTACTAATGGTTTTCTTTGAGACTGTGGTCCCAGCTCTCTTCAGGTCATTGACCAGGTCCCGCCATGTAGTTTTGGGCTGATCCCTCACCTTCCTCATGATCATTGATGCCCCACGAGGTGAGATCTTGCATGGAGCCCCAGACCGAGGGTGATTGACCGTCATCTTGAACTTCTTCCATTTTCTAATAATTGCGCCAACAGTTGTTGCCTTCTCACCAAGCTGCTTGCCTATTGTCCTGTAGCCCATCCCAGCCTTGTGCAGGTCTACAATTTTATCCCTGATGTCCTTACACAGCTCTCTGGTCTTGGCCATTGTGGAGAGGTTGGAGTCTGTTTGGTTGAGTGTGTGGACAGGTGTCTTTTATACAGGTAACGAATTCAAACAGGTGCAGTTAATACAGGTAATGAGTGGAGAACAGGAGGGCTTCTTAAAGAAAAACTAACAGGTCTGTGAGAGCCGGAATTCTTACTGGTTGGTAGGTGATCAAATACTTATGTCATGCAATAAAATGCAAATTAATTACTTAAAAATCATACAATGTGATTTTCTGGATTTTTGTTTTAGATTCCGTCTCTCACAGTTGAAGTGTACCTAGGATAAAAATTACAGACCTCTACATGCTTTGTAAGTAGGAAAACCTGCAAAATCGGCAGTGTATCAAATACTTGTTCTCCCCACTGTATATACTGTCCCTCAAACAACATGTTCTCACATTAGATGGGTTGATTAGGATTCAAACCTCTCAAACAGCTTAATACTCTTAAAATGATTTCTTAAATCCTACTGAATACAACACAGTTTATGATGACCGTCATAAAAAAAAGTAGTTTGTTGTCTTACTTTAAGGAGCGGTTTCCTGGACACAGATTACATTAAGTCCTGGACTAGAAAGAATATTGGCTGGAAATGTTCCAGTGATCTTAATTTTTTTGTCCAGGACTAGGCTTAATCTGTGTTCAGGAAACCTCCCCTAAATGTTTAAATGATTGGAATGAGATCATGTTTTACATGAAAAAATATGTTCACATTATCAAGTACATTAATGGGGTAAACCTGCTCTGAGAGTATGTATTCGGCTGTTTGAGAGGTTTGAATCCTAATCAACCCATCTAATGTCAGAACAGGTTGTTTGAGGGACAGTAGATCAATAAAGCTACAGTACTCTAGCAGCTGTCAAAGCTGTGTATGCTGAAAAACCTTGTTAGTGCATACATATGTAGGATCTTAATTTCAGCCAGTTTGCTACAGCAGGGAAATAATGTGAATTATTATGTGGACATTATAATTAATGGACATTTTTCTTGAGGGAAAATCAAGTCAGACATTTCTAAGTGGAAATTTCAAACTTCAGAATGCTTTTTAAACCTCATACACTAAATGTTTTAAATGTCCTGCATTGCAGGAAAGTTATTCTGCAACAGGGTGATCAAATTAAGATCCTACATCTGTAGGTCAATTTTTGCTTTTAGATTTTCCTGTCTTTTTCGGCTTCAGACCAACGCTAAATATTTCCCTTAAAAAGTAAGTTTTTAAAATTAATTTCCAGGGTTTTTTCCCGGAAGGTGTGATAATAGGTCAAGTCCTAACACATGAATAAGTAGTAAATAAGATTAAGGTGTATTTACAGTGTAGAGACCTGACATTTATAAGCAAATACCAGTAGCGGGGCATGGGTAAAATCCCTGGGTAAGCCAAGCCAGGAAATAAATACCATATTACAACCAATGTGTTGTGATTGTCATGAGCACTCTCTCTCCCTGGTAGCAACATTAATTGCATTCAATTATCTTCCACTCTGCTCACCTCCCTCTCTCTACTCAGCCTAACTAGCTCCACCTGCCCTGCTCTGCTCTTGTTACCTGGCCAGCTGCACTGCATTTCCCACTCACCATCCTCACCTTGCCTCACTCTGTTCTAATTACTCTGCCAGCTGAACTGCATTTCCCCACTACCTCTCCCAGTATATCAAGCCCTGGTTTTCAGCCAAGCCCTGTCAGATCGTCTTCAAACCCGGACCAGTAACCTGCCTGTCTGCGCTCTGACTCCTGTTTGTGATACCGATCCTTTCTTGACTGCCTCCTTGTTCTACTGCCCCGTCTATCCCAACCTGCCTTCTGGACCTCGACTACTCTCCGATCTTCAGCCCCTCCGGTAACTCGTTTCTGCCTTCTGTCTCTCACCACGATATTTGCCCAGCCCTGATCTGTACTTCTGCCTGCCATTCATATTGCTGTTGTGTGTGTGTGTTCCCCCAGGTCTCCGACCACCAGATGAGCGTGCCCAGACGTTTCACCACCCTCAGCCCGATACGCCGCTCCATCACTGGGGAACACACACACTAAGCACTTGGACTGGACACCCCCGGACATTTGGTGACCCCCGGAGCACAGGTACCCACAGGAGGACCCTGAAAGACCCCTGACACCCCTGGGACTCCTCTTCCCGCCTGTAACCTTGAATAAAGAACTCTGAATTTGAACTTGCGCTCTTGGGTCCTCTTCTGTTCGTGACAGAACGATCTGACCATCATGGACCCAGCGCACTCCCTGACCACGATGGAGGAAGAGCCAGAGAGGACTGCCCTACAGCGACTGGAACGCTCTGAGGGAGACATAAATCGGATGGCTGGCGACATCGCTTCCCTTCTCCAGCTATTCAACCAGCAGCAACAACAGTTCCAACTGCAGCAACAACAGCTAGCCCAAGCCCTGCAACTACTCTCAAGCCCGGCTACTCCACCTGCACCCCCCCTGGTCCTTTTGTTCCTGTACCACCGATACTCCTTCATCCCTCCGCTGGAGGTCCCAATGCTGCAGGCCCGGCAGTGCTGCCACCAGATCCCCACGCTCCTGAACCAAGGATTGGGAACCCGGAACGTTTTGATGGCAACCAGAAGCAAGTAAGACCATTCTTGAGCAGCTGCCGAATCCAGTTTGCACTACAGCCCAGGACTTTCTCAACAGAGGGAGCCAAGGTGGGGTATGTCATCACACATCTCACCGGTCGAGCTCGGTTGTGGGGGAACGGCGGAATTCGACCGGCAAACCCCAGCCTGTGCCTCCTTCAGTGCCTTTGAGGAGGAGATGTTAAAGGTCTTTGACCTAGGCTCGCCAACAGCCGAAGCGTCACAAGCTCTGCTCACCATCCGTCAGGGCAATCGGACAGTGGCAGACTTCTCCATTGACTTTCGTACCCTGGCCAGTCAAAGCTCGTTTAACCCAGAGGCACTGGTGCAAGCCTTCCTCCATAGCCTGGCGGACTATATCAAGGACGAGCTTGTTTCCCATGACCCGCCCTCAACGCTTGATGCCGCCATTGACCTTGCCGTTCGCATTGACCGCCGTATACAGACCCGGAGGAGGGAGAAGGGCCGTCTCAGTCAACCTGCCATCCGTACTCGGGTCGATACCGCTTCTGTCCAGCCCCTGCCTGTCAAGTCCCATAGCCAACTCAATCAGCCTGAGCCCATGGAGATTGGCCGTGCCTCTCTGACTCCCGAGGAGCGTCGGCGCCGTCTAAGCTCCAACCTTTGCCTCTACTGTGGTGGCGAGAATCACCGTGTCGCTACTTGTCCGGCAAAAGCCGCAGCTCACCAGGTGTAGGGGAGATCCGGGTGAGCTCAACAAGCCTTCAGTCTCCCTCCATCCGAAAGACCCTGCTTCATCTCCGCCTTCAGCTTTCTGACAAGACTCATACATTGGCCGCCCTTGTGGATTCCGGAGCCGAAGCAAACATCATGGACCCTGAGCTTGCACAGCAACTGGGCGTGAACCATCATCAACTGACACAACCCATTCCTGCACGAGCCCTGGATGGGCATCATCTTGGCACTGTCACTCATATCTCCGCCCCCTGTGACAATCCTGCTGTCAGGAAACCACCAGGAGTCCATCCAGTTTCACCTCCTACACTCACCTGGCCAACCACTCATTCTTGGATACCCGTGGCTCCGTCAGCACAACCCCCACATCGACTGGGAGACAGGAACAGTCCGTGAGTGGGGAAGGAGTTGTCACCAGACCTGTTTAAGGGGGGCCACCCTGCCCGTTCACCGGGAAGGATCTAGCGCTACCTCCGACATATCCAATGTTCCGGCCTGTTACCACAGCCTGAAAGAGGTGTTCAACAAATCCAAGGCGACATCTCTACCCCCACACAGACCCTATGACTGCGCGATTGATCTCCTGCCTGGCACAGCACCTCCCAAGGGTCGTCTGTATTCACTGTCAGCCCCGGAAAGAAAGGCCATGGAGGACTACATTAATGACTCTCTTGCCTCCGGGATAATTAGACCGTCGTCTTCCCCCGCAGGAGCGGGATTCTTCTTTGTCGGCAAGAAGGACGGTTCTCTTCGTCCATGCATAGATTACCGGGGTCTGAACGACATCACGGTTAAGAATCGCTACCCACTGCCCTTACTTTCGTCTGCCTTCGAACTGCTGCAGGGAGCCACTGTATTCACTAAGCTGGACCTTCGCAATGCCTACCATCTGGTGCGGATGAGGGAGGGAGACGAATGGAAGACAGCGTTCAACACACCAACCGGCCACTATGAATATCTCGTCATGCCCTTCGGCCTCACCAATGCCCCAGCAGTTTTTCAAGCCCTAGTGAATGATATCCTCAGGGACATGCTAAATACGTTCGTATTTGTGTACCTTGACGATATTTTAATATTCTCAAAGACTCTGTCAGAACACACGCACCACGTCCGGTTGGTCCTGCGCCGCCTGCTGGAGAACTCTCTTTTCGTGAAGGCAGAGAAGTGCGAGTTCCATGCCAAGACCGTTTCATTCCTGGGGTATGTGGTGACCGAGGGCAGCATTCAGATGGATCTCACGAAGGTGTCGGCTGTCACTTCCTGGCCAGTTCCTGAGTCTCGGAAGAAGTTGCAACAGTTCCTGGGCTTTGCCAACTTTTATAGGAGATTCATCAGAAACTATAGCACAGTGGCTGCACCCCTCACGGCGCTAACCAGCACTAAACAACCGTACCAATGGACATCAGCTGCTGATAAGGCCTTCAATATCCTCAAGACATGTTTCACTTCTGCTCCCATCCTCCAGATGCCAGATGCAGCAAGGCAGTTTGTGGTGGAGGTAGATGCTTCGGACGTGGGAGTGGGTGCAGTGCTTTCTCAAAGAGCAGCTGAGGATGGCAAGATGCACCCCTGTGCCTTCTACTCCCGTCGGCTAACCCCTGCCGAATGCAACTACGACATTGGGAACCGCGAGCTGTTGGCTGTCAAGCTCGCCCTTGAAGAATGGCGGCACTGGTTAGAGGGGTCAAAGGAACCATTCGTAGTGTGGACAGACCACAAGAACCTGGAGTATATCCAAACAGCCAGGAGGCTGAACTCCCGTCAACAGCGGTGGTCTCTGTTCTTTACGCGCTTCAATTTCACGCTCTCCTACCGCCCGGGATCTCGCAACATCAAACCTGATGCTCTTTCCCGGATGTTTCAGAAGGACGAGACCACCGCCATGACAGCTCCCATTCTTCCCAGCCACTTGGTCGTAGCGGCCCTCACCTGGGAGATCGAGAAGCAGGTCATGGAGGCTCTTCGGGACCAGCCAGGTCCAAGCACCAGCGCCCCCAACCGTCTGTTTGTTCCAGCAAATCTCAGGTCACCTGTGATTCAGTGGGGGCACGAATCCCGTCTGGCCTGTCATCCCGGCATCACTCGCACCCTTCATCTGGTCCGCCAGCGGTTCTGGTGGCGGGGGATGAGACGGGATGTCCGAGAATTCATCCGAGCTTGTCCCACTTGTAACCGAAACAAGACTCCCAACCAGCCTCCTGCTGGGTTGCTGCAACCCCTACTCATACCCAAGAGGCCCTGGTCCCACGTTTCACTGGACTTTGTTACGGGCCTTCCGCCCTCTGACGGACACACAGTCATCCTTACCATTGTTGACCGCTTTAGTAAGATGACCCACTTCGTGCCCCTTCCCAAACTACCCTCTGCTAAAGAGACCTCCCAGGTGGTCCTGGAACATGTGTTTCGTATCCATGGCCTACCCCAGGATATAGTGTCAGACCGGGGCCCGCAATTCTCAGCAACCTTTTGGAAGGAGTTCTGTCATCTCCTTGGGGCCACCGCCAGCCTATCGTCTGGATTCCACCCGCAGTCAAACGGCCAGACTGAACGCATGAACCAGGAGCTGGAGAAGGCACTGAGGTGTGTGGCTTCCCAAAATCCCCGGGCCTGGGCTCAACACCTGCTCTGGGTGGAATATGCCCATAATTCACTCACCAGTTCCTCCACCGGGCTCTCCCCCTTTCAGTGTGTCTACGGGTATCAACCTCCACTGTTTGCCAGCCAGGAGGCGGATGCCACCTGTCCGTCTGCTCTTGCGTATGCCCGCCGCTGCCGCCGCACTTGGGCCCAGGCTCGCACTGTGCTCCTGAAGTCTGGAACCAGCTACGCCGTCGGTGCCAACCGACGGAGGACCCCAGCACCTACTTACCGGGTTGGTCAGAAGGTCTGGCTGTCTGCCCGGGATCTGCCGCTGCGGGTTGTATCACGAAAGCTGGCCCCTCGCTTCATTGGTCCTTTTCCTGTGCAGAAAGTCATCAGTCCAACGGCGGTCCGACTTCAGTTGCCCGCTTCCATGCGGGTCCACCCCACCTTCCACGTCTCCAAGGTCAAGCCGGTCCATGAAAGTCCCCTGGTCCCTGCAGCTCCGGCGCCACCTCCTCCGCGCCTCGTAGATGGCGGTCCTGTCTTCACCGTCCGGCGGCTGCTCCGCTCTAGGCGAAGGGGTAGGGGTCTCCAGTACCTCGTTGATTGGGAGGGATATGGTCCAGAGGAGAGGACCTGGATCCCGGCCAGGAGGATAGTGGACCGGACCCTTATCACTGACTTCCACCGACTACATCCTGATCAGCCTGCAATCCGTAGGGGGCCGTCCAAGAGGGGTTCCTAGCCGTCCGGCCCGCCCTGCTCCTGTCTCAGTGCCTGTCCTGTCTCCCGACCGTGACCCTCCAGCTCCTTCTGAGGATGAGGAGATTCACTCGGACCGCTCGGAGGAGTTCTGACCCGCCGCCTGCTCCCCTCCACCCTCCCGGCATGATGTTGTTCTTGGGACTTCTGGGGCCGTCCCCTTGGAGGGGGGTCCTGTCATGAGCACTCTCTCTCCCTGGTAGCAACATTAATTGCATTCAATTATCTTCCACTCTGCTCACCTCCCTCTCTCTACTCAGCCTAACTAGCTCCACCTGCCCTGCTCTGCTCTTGTTACCTGGCCAGCTGCACTGCATTTCCCACTCACCATCCTCACCTTGCCTCACTCTGTTCTAATTACTCTGCCAGCTGAACTGCATTTCCCCACTACCTCTCCCAGTATATCAAGCCCTGGTTTTCAGCCAAGCCCTGTCAGATCGTCTTCAAACCCGGACCAGTAACCTGCCTGTCTGCGCTCTGACTCCTGTTTGTGATACCGATCCTTTCTTGACTGCCTCCTTGTTCTACTGCCCCGTCTATCCCAACCTGCCTTCTGGACCTCGACTACTCTCCGATCTTCAGCCCCTCCGGTAACTCGTTTCTGCCTTCTGTCTCTCACCACGATATTTGCCCAGCCCTGATCTGTACTTCTGCCTGCCATTCATATTGCTGTTGTGTGTGTGTGTTCCCCCAGGTCTCCGACCACCAGATGAGCGTGCCCAGACGTTTCACCACCCTCAGCCCGATACGCCGCTCCATCACTGGGGAACACACACACTAAGCACTTGGACTGGACACCCCCGGACATTTGGTGACCCCCGGAGCACAGGTACCCACAGGAGGACCCTGAAAGACCCCTGACACCCCTGGGACTCCTCTTCCCGCCTGTAACCTTGAATAAAGAACTCTGAATTTGAACTTGCGCTCTTGGGTCCTCTTCTGTTCGTGACAGTGATAATTGCGTTGTTGCTCTATAACCTGTTAGTTCATATGCCTTGACACCGTGATATAAAGGCCTAAAGGCCGAGACAATAAGAATAAATAAATTCAACCACACATTTGTTTCATAATATAATATGCCATTTGGCAGACGCTTTTATCCAAAGCGACTTACAGTCATGCGTGCATACATTATTTTTTTTTGGTGTATGGTTGGTCCCGGGGATCAAACCCACTACCTTGGCGTTACAAGCGCCATGCTCTAACCAGCTGAGCTACAGAGGACCACATCACAACACCGTAGAGGAACCTCTGTCCACTGAAGTCCACAAAGCGTATTGCACGTAACAAACAGTTACATGACCTAAAGCATGGTCAAGCAAGGTAATGTTTTCGACATTTTTCGGACTACTAAACAACTATTGATTTAGAACCATGGTGAGTTAGCGCAAGTCCCACGGAAAACAGGAGCTGCCTCCACTACTCCAGCACCATTTCAAATTCAACATTTCAACATCATCAAATCACCTATGCTTAGTCTAATACAGTTACAACTAAAAGATACCATAAACCACTTAGTCTAATCAATGTAAGCTAAATATGACGTGGCTGTCCATTGTACTGATATCTGTGCGTGTGTGTGTGTGTGTGTGTGTGTGTGTGTGTGTGTGAGAGAGAGAGAGAGAGAGAGAGAGAGAGAGAGAGAGAGAGAGAGAGAGAGAGAGAGAGAGAGAGAGAGAGAGAGAGAGAGTCAGATGATGCTGTGGCTGATACAGCAGTAGTTCTGTAGAATGTAAGGATTCGTATTTAAGAAATGTAGAGGAACACTACGAGAGAGATGACCACCATGTTGGAAAAGTGTGTGTGCGTGTGTGCGTGAGTGTGTGCGTGTGTTTAAGTAGAAGAAACACGTTGCCTCACCCTACTCGTAGAGAATCACCAACGCCATCCTCCTCTCTTCTATGTTGCCCAAACAGTGAATTTATGGTTGGATCTGAATCGCCGTTATAATCATGGGCCAGTACGGAGAATTAAGTAAAACCACCAGTCCAAATCCCTATCTCCATCCATGGCTAGTCTAGAAAAGGGCCAATTTAGCTAGCTAGCTAGCCACCGGAGAGTGAGATGCAGAAATGCAAGTTTTTCTGTCAAGGCTTATAATGTGATGTGAACACTTTTTTTTGGTGTGCCAGGACCATTCACAGTTGAGCTCACTCAGTTTAGTTCAATGCTGATTGGTTATTATTTATTTTTTATCAAGTGAGGCCAAATGCTCGCTAGCTTCCCTAGAATTCAATGCTACGGGCAGCAACAATATCATACTCTTTTTGACCAGACAGTATCAAATAGATGGGCTATACATACAGAGCCAGAGGGGCGCTGTTTCGCTCACTAGGATGCTTTCTCCAGTGAGATACATTCAGCCTCTCTGGGCGAATTAAAGGAAAATTCTGAAACACAGAGAGACGAATATATATATATATATATTTTACATTTTTGGGGGTAAGCCTGGCTTCCCTTGGCATCCATGAATACACGCAATGGCAAATACTGACTACTCCAAGGGACCCTGCTTTCTTGGAGCCGTTGCAAGCTCGCAGGCCTCTGGAACGGTGGTGGTTTCATTCCACTGTTTGTGAAATGGCTAGCTAGTTAGCGGTGCGCTAGTAGTGTTCAATCGGTGTTCAACACTGTTACCCTCAGCTCACACTCCCTGCGGTGACACCCATTTCACCGGGACACAATGTACTGACCATATCACTGGGACACAATGTACTGGTAATTGTGTCCCAGTGCTGAATGCTCTTTACACACATTGGAGTAAGGAAATGATAGACTTTCAACAGATAATGACCCAAAATAAGTAACATCTGCATGCTTGCTTGGATACAACTGAGTAGAATGGACGGATAATTGTGTGGTCAAAGGTTGCGATCGTCCCCACAATAATGTCGGTGATTGAAGCAGTCTAAAGTGTCCCTCTGCTCCATGGTCACGTCATCATTCAAATCAAATTTTATTTGTCACATGTGCCGAATACAACAGGTGTAGACCTTACCGTGAAATGCTTACTTACAAGCCCTTAACCAACAATGCAGTTCAAAAAATAGAGTTAAGAAAATATTTACAAGATCAACTAAATAAAAAAAAAGTAAAAAAAAAAGTAAAACAATAAAATCACATAACAATAACGAGGCTATATACAGGGGGTACCGGTACCGAGTCAAATTTGCAGGGGTACATGTTAGTCGAGGTAATTTGTACATTCGAGGTAATAGGTAGGGGTAAAGTGACTATGCATAGATAATAAACAGCAAGTAGCAGCTGTGTAAAAATGTAATAGTCCGGGTCGCCATTTCATTAATTGTTCAGCAGTCTTGTGGCTTGGGGGTAGAAGCTGTTAAGGAGCCTTTTGGACCTAGACTTGGCGCTCCAGTACCGCTTGCCATGCGGTAGCAGAGAGAACAGTCTATGACTTGGGTGGCTGGAGTCTTTGACAATTTTTTGGGCCTTCCTCATACACCGCCTAGTATATAGGTCCTGGATGGCAGGAAGCTTGGCCCCAGTCATGTACTGGGCCGTACGCACTACCCTCTGTAGCGCCTTACGGTCGGATGCCGAGCAGTTGCCATATCAGGCAGTGATGCAACCGGTCAGGATGATCTCGATGGTGCAGCTCTATAACTTTTTGAGGATCTGGGGACCCATGCCAAATCTTTTCAGTCTCCTGAGGGGGAAAAGGTGTTGTCGTGCCCTCTTCACGACTGTCTTGGTGTGTCTGGACCATGATAGTTTGTTGGTGATGTGGACACCAATGAACTTGAAACTCTCGACTACAGCCCCGTTGATGTTAATGGGGGCCTGTTCGGCCCTCCTTTTCCTGTAGTCCACGATCAGCTCCTTTGTTTTGCTCACATTGAGGTAGAGGTTGTTGTCCTGGTACCACACTTCCAGGTCTCTGACCTCCTCCCTATAGGCTTTCTCATCGTTGTCGGTGATCAGGCCTACCACTGTTGTGTCTTCAGCAAACTTAATGATGGTGTTGGAGTCGTGCTTGGCCACGCAGTCTTGGGTGAGCAGAGAGTACAGGAGGGGACTAAGCATGCATCCCTGAGGGGCCCCCGTGTTGAGGATCAGCGTGGCAGATGTGTTGTGCCTACCCTTACCACCTGGGGGCGGCCCGTCAGGAAGTCCAGGATCCAGTTGCAGAGGGAGGTGTTTAGTCCCAGGGTCCTTAGCTTAGTGATGAGCTTTGTGGGGACTATGGTGTTGAACGCTAGGATACTACGACACAAACATACCAGCCATATCACTACTATTACTACTACTACTACTACTACTACTACTGATACTACTACTACTACTACTACTACTACTACTACTACTACTACTACTACTACTGATACTACTACTACTACTACTACTACTGATACTACTGCTACCACTATTACTACTACTACTGATACTACTACTACTACTACTACTACTACTACTACTACTACTACTACTACTACTACTACTACTATTACTGATACCACAACTACTACTACTACTACTACTACTACTACTACTACTACTACGTTTCTCCTGAGTGGCGCAGTGGTCTAAGGCACTGCATCGCAGTGCTAACTGTGCCACTAGAGATCCTGGTTTTCGAATCCAGGTTCTGTCGCAGCCGGCCGCGACCGGGAGACTCATGGGCGGCGCACAATTGGCACAGCGTCGTCCAGGGTAGGGGAGGGAATGGCTGGCAGGGATGTAGCTCAGTTGATAGAGCATGGCGTTTGCAACGCCAGGGTTGTGGGTTTGATTCCCACGGGGGCCAGTATAAAAATAAATAAAAAATGTATTCAAAATGTCTGCTAAATGACGTAAATGTACTACTACTACTACTACTACTACTATTACTGTCAATGACTAGGACTTATACTACTACTACTACTACTACTACTGATACCACTACTACTACTACTACTACTGATACTACTACTGATACTACTACTACTGATACTACTACTACTACTACTACTACTGATACTACTACTACTACTACTATTACTACTACTACTACCACTACTACTACTACCACTACTACTACTACTACTACTGATACTACTACTACTACTACTACTGATACTACTACTACTACTACTACTACTACTACTACTACTACTACTACTGATACTACTACTACTACTACTACTACTACTACTACTACTACTACTACTACTACTACTACTACTACTACTACTGATACTATTACTACTACTACTACTGATACTACTACTACTACTATTACTACTACTACTACTACTACTACTACTACCACTACTACTACTACTACTACTACTACTACTACTACTACTACTACTATTACTACTACTACTACTACCACTACTACTACTACTACTACTACTACTACTACTACTACTACTACTACCACTATACAGTACTTGTTTCCTTTACAGGTATGTTCCAGGTGCCAGGTATCTGTCAGTCTGAGTCTATCCAGAGATTCATTAACCCCAGGCTTCTCATTTTAACACACTAGGTGCTGCTGGGGCAGAACACTGCTGCTCTGCTCACAGCTAATAAACAAACAAATAAACAAATAACTGTACAGTAAACATTAAGGTGAAGAAGCTACTACCTGCCCTGTACAGTCGCTTCCCTGCAGCTATAAGCATGCTGAATAAGAAAAAGGACAGGCTGAGATTATTTAATTTTTTTACCAAGCTAAATTATCTAAAGTCATTGGCACTAAACAGAAAAGATGAATGCAAGTAATTTATGTTATTTTATTTATTATATTTTCCAAACAAATCTTTAAGTTAATTATCACTCAATATAATATATTTAGGCTTGCTTAAATTTTAACTTTTTGCAGTGCCGTTCCAAAGGTGAATAGGAAATGTGGACAGAATTCAAGACATTGCCGTTCATTGGTACACAGGTAGCTCAGTCATTCAGTAAATGAAGTCCAGATCTCTTCTTCTCTCCGGCAAATGATCTGATCTGATCGAATGGTCTTTTTTACGTCTTCCTAATAGGTATCAATCATTCTAGAATGAAGCCAGTGCATATCAATCACTCTTTCACCAATCTCAATCAAAGGTTTAAATGCGTGGCCTTGATGAATGTATGCATTTATTTAGAAGGTGTGTTGCCAGGACAACAACTTATCCCTCAACTTCAACAAGACAAAAGGAGCTGATAGTCGCCTACAGGAAAGGGAGGGCAGAGCACGCCCCCATCCACATCTATGGCCTGTAGTGGAGCGGGTTGAGCGCTTTAGGTTCCTTAGTGTCCACATCGCTAAGGATTTATCATGGTCCACACACATCAACACAGTCGTGAAGAGGGCACGACAATGCCTCTTCCCCCTCAGGAGGCTGAAAATATTTGGGCCCTCAGATCCTCAAAAAGTTATACAGCTGCACCATTGAGAGCATCTTGACTGGCAGCATCACCGCCTGATATCGCAACTGCTTGGCATCGGACCGGAAGGCGCAACAGAGGGTAGTGCGTATTGCCCAGTACATCACTGGGGCAGAGCTCCCTGCCATCCAGGACCTCTATGCCAGGCGGTGTCAGAGGAAGGCCCTAAAAATTGTCAAAGACTCCATCCACCCAAGTCATAGACTGTTCTCTCTGCTAATGCATGACAAGCAGTACCGATGCACCAAGTCTGGAACCAACAGGACCCTGAACAGCTTCTACCACCAAGCCACAAGACTGCTAAATAGTTAACCAAATAGCTACCAGGACTATCTGCATTGATCCCCTTTACACTAACTATTTTGACTCATCACAAATGCTGCTGCTACTGCTTACTATCTATCCTGATGCCTAGTTCACTCTACCCCTACCCAGTGGCGGCTCCTGAAAAAATTCTCAGGGGGGGGCAATTTTTCTGATGATTTAGGTGACCTACACACATTTAAAAAAAGATATGTCCAGCAACAACATGAAGACAGGGGCAGCATATAAGTCAATGCCAGAAGCATTTATTGACTGATCTCAAAAGTGTTGGCTTACAAAAGCAAAATAAGTTATCACAGTAAAAATAATCAAGGGTGTTCTTTCACATTCCTCAACACTGCATAAACAATATGCATTTCCATAAACAAATGAAATATCAGCTGAAAATATAGCATCTTGGTATTTGTTCAGATTGCAGGATCAACAAGAGCTTTTACCACATTTTTTGCCTCATGGTTGAATTGGAAATATGTGCACCTGAGCATAATTCACAACAAGCAAGCAGGAGCTTTTGATAGAGGCTACTGAAAACATTGATGCAAGTTATTGGTAATAAGACATTTTTATAGACTTCCATATTCTGCCCTCTTGTATAGATTTGTGAAAATGAACAGTGATAGACATTTTGCCTGAAAACAGAATTTGAAAATAATTTCTAGAAAAGGTAAACACAGCTATCTGTATGGCTTTGTAAAAATGAACAACCATATTCTGGCCAAATGTATAGATTTGTAAATATGAACAACCATATTCTGGCCAATTGTATAGATTTGTAAAAATGAACATGAACAGATTATTTTATTTTTTTTACTTTTTTTAAAATGAAAAATAACTATTTTAAACAACATCAACTGTGAACTGATTTGGGCGTGTGTGTGTTACAGAGACAGACAGGGAGGGACAAAGAGAGAGAGAGGCTACATTACTTGTACTGAAACTGTTCTCTTCTCTCTTTCAATGCAGCAAAGCGGTCAATGACTTTCTCATTGAAATCAGGCATGCTGAGGACTAGTTCCCTCTCCATGGAAAGCATGGCCAGTGCATTCAGACGTTCCTGGCCCATTGAATTTCGCAGGAATGTCTTAACTCGTGTCAAAGTTGAGAAACATCTCTCAGCTTCAGCTGTTGTCATGGGAGTAGTTATGAGGATGTTCAACAGAGTCACAGTCTCAGAGAACGTCTCCTGGAGGTTGTAGCTCATGAGAACCTGGTACAGTGCCAGTGCACCACAGTTTGACTTTCTCGTCGTCGGCAAAAAGACCGTTCAGTCTCTCCAAAAGCACACTGGCGATTGAGACTGAGGTTGATTCCGAGATGGGAAGGAACTCAAAAAAGCGCTCCTGCACTTTGTGGTTGCTATCTATGTACCTCAGCACAAGCACCAGCTGTGTCTGTGTAGAAACGTCCGTGGTCTCGTCAGCTTGGATAGCTACGAAGTTCGCCGACTTCACCTCCTCCACAATATGTTCCCTCATGACCGCTAGCATACACTCCAGTAGCTCGTTTTGAATGGTCTTTGATGTGAACTTCTTTCAAAGAGACAATCGAGTTGCACTGAACGCTAGCCATCTTGATAGTAGTACGTGAATTGATTGACGCTGCTACCCGCTCTTTTCTTAGTTACGTTCATGGTTATGTTACGTATGACGAAAGCGCGTAAGTGCAAGCCCTCAGAAACCCATAGAGATTGTATTGAAAGCTCTGATATTTGAAAAAAAATGATTTTACATGACAGGCTATGAGAGACTTCTGGGGCGATTTTCAACCTGACTGAAATCGCCCCAAAAGGGGCGGGGCCATTTGAAGCACGACTTTAGCCTGATTGGACATTTAGTGGCAGATCAGACGTCTAGATTAGAACACTGATAACTACTGTTGCCGTGATATAATTGATTAGAAAAAAATCCCTTCCTTTTCCCGTTTGGCAGTGCGTCGCCCATATCGCCCTAATGAAGACACCGCCCCTGCCCCTACCTACATGTACATACTGTATCTACCTCAATTACCTCTACCCCTGCACATTGACTCAGTACTGGTACTCTGTGACTCTGTGTGCAATAATAGTGTTTAACATGATTTTTGAATGACTACCCCATCTCTGTACCCCACACATACAATTATCTGTAAGGTCCTTCAGTCGAGCAGTGAATTTCAAACACAGATTCAACCACAAAGACCAGGGAGGTTTTCCAATGCCTCGCAATGAAAGGCACCTATTGGTAGATGGGTAAAAACAAAATAAAAACAGAGTGAATATCCCTTTGAGCATGGTGAAGTTATTAATTACACTTTGGATGGTGTATCAATACACCCAGTCACTACAAAGATACAGGAGTCCTTCCTAACTCAGTTGCCGGAGAGGAAGGAAACCACTCAGGGATTCACCATGAGGCCAATGGTGACTTTAAAACAGTTACAGAGTTTAATGGCTGTGATAGGAGAAAACTGAGGATGGATCAACAATCAATCAATCAAATTGTATTTATAAAGCCCTTTTTACATCAGCAGATGTCACAAAGTGCTATACAGAAAACCAGCCTAAAACCCCAAACAGCAAGCAATGCAGATGTAGAAGCACGGTGGCTAGGAAAAACTCCCTAGAAATGCAGAAACCTAGGAAAAAACCTAGAGAGGAACCAGGCTCTGAGGGGTGGCCAGTCCCCTTCTGGCTGTGCCGGGTGGAGATCATAACAGTACATGGCCATTAAGGCCAGATTTTTCTCCAAGATGTTCAAACGTTCATAGATGACCAGCAGGGTCAAATAATAATCACAGTGGTTGTAGAGGTTGCAACAGGTCAGTACATCAGGAGTAAATGTCACTTGGCTTTTCATAGCCGGGCATTTAGAGGTTGAAATAGCAGGTGTGGTAGAGAGAGAGAGTTGAAAACAGCAGGTCTGGGACAAGGTAGCACGTCCGGTGAACAGGT
This sequence comes from Coregonus clupeaformis, assembly GCF_020615455.1. Taxonomy (NCBI): domain Eukaryota; kingdom Metazoa; phylum Chordata; class Actinopteri; order Salmoniformes; family Salmonidae; genus Coregonus; species Coregonus clupeaformis. The sequence goes on along the minus strand of NW_025535413.1, from coordinate 32,966 downwards.
CAGGGTTCCATAGCCGCAGGCAGAAGAGTGGAAACTGGATCAGCAGCACGACCAGGTGGACTGGGGACAGCAAGAAGTAATCAGGCCAGGTAGTCCTGAAGCATGATCCTAGGGCTCAGGTCTTCCGGGAGAGGAGGGAGAGAGGGAGACTTAGAGGGAGCATACTTAAATTCACACAGGACACCAGATAAGAAAGGATAACAACACCAGATATAACAGACTGACCCTAGCCCCCCGGCACATAGACTATTGCAGCATAGATACCGTAGGCTGAGACAGGGGTGGGTTGGGGGACACTGTGGCCCTGTCCGACGATACCCCCGGACAGGGCCAACCAGGCAGGATATAACCCACTTTGCCAAAGCACAGCCCCCACACCACTAGAGGGATATCAACAGACCACCAACTTACTACCCAGAGTCAAGGCTGAGTATAGCCCACAAAGATCTCCTCCACCGCACGAGCCAGAGGGAGCGACAAACCAGACAGGAAGTTCATGTCAGTGACTCAACCCACTCAAGTGATGCACCCCTCCTAGGGACGGCATGGAAAGCACCAGTAAGCCAGTGACTCAGCCCCCGTAACAGGGTCAGAGGCAGAGAAACCCAGTGGAGAGACGGGAACCGGCCAGGCAGAGACAGCAAGGGCAGTTTGTCGCTCCAGTGCCTTTCCATTCACCACTGTAGTTACTCCACAATACTAACATAATTGACAGAGTGAAAAGAAGGAAGCCTGTACAGAATTAAAATATTCCAAAACATGCATCCTGTTTCCAACAAGGCACTAAAGTAATACTGCAAACAATGTGGCAAAGCAATTCACCTTTTTGTCCTGAATACAAAGTGTTATGTTTGGGGCAAATCCAATACAACACATTACTGAGTACCACTCCATATTTTCAAGCATAGTTGTGGCTGCATCATGTTGTGGGTATGCTTGTAATTATTAAGGACTGGAGAGTTTTTCAGGATAAAAAATAAACTGAATGAAGTTAAGCACAGGCAAAACCCTAGAGGATAACCTGGTTGAGTTTTCTTTCCACCAGACACTGGGAGATGAATTCACCTTTCAGCAGGACAATAACCTAAAACAAAGCCAAGTCTACACTGGAGTTGCTTGGCAAGAAGACAGTAAATGTTCTGAGTTACAGTTTTGACTTAAATCTACTTGGAAATCTGTGGCAAGACCTGAAAATGGTTGTCTAGCAATGATCAACAACCGACTTGACGGAGCTTGAAGAATTCTGAACAGAATAATGGGTAAATGTTGCACAATCCAGGTGTGGGAAGCTCTTAGAGACTTACTCAGAAAGACTCACAGCTGTAATCGCTTCCAAAGACGTTCTACAAATTATTGACTCAGGGGTGTGAATACTTATGTAAATGAGATATTTCAGAATTTCATTTTCAATACATTTGCAAAAAAAAATCTAAAAACATGTTTTCACTTTGTCAGTATAAGATATTGTGTGTAGATAGGTGAACATCATTTATTTTTGAATTTTTTTATCCATTTTGAATTGACTGTAACACAACAAAACGTGGACTAAGTCAAGTGAATACTTTCTGAAGGCGCTGTATATAGCCAAGTCATGGTTCCTCATTGTGTATTTATTCCTGGTGTTAATACCTTTCTATTCTTTTTCTTTTTTTTCTCTCTCTCTGCGTTGTTGGGAAAGAAAACAGTTCACTGTTAGTGCACACCTGCTGTTTACCAAGCAAGCAACAAATCACATTTGACTGGATTTGATTCTACTGTGGTTTGATAGGTTTTGTGGATCCAGTTTGACCACTTTGAATGTAGCCTATTTGAAAATCTATAAACAAAGTATGGCATAACATTTACTTTCAAATTATTGATCTTGTTGCAAGTCTATGTTCTCATTGATATTCGATGAGTTTGTCGTTTGAAAAACGGTTGAAGAGAGACTTTAATCTAGACCTCTTTTCATCACCTAAATTAAAATATCGATCGTCATGAGGCTGTCAATTTTAACTTTAGTATGCATCAGTATGGGTATCTAGAGAATGAAGTGGAAATCTGATGACGTCCTCTCTCCTCCTTCTGTGAAGGTGTGTCACAGTGGGCTTCAAAGGTTTTAAGAGTAGTGTGGGTTGGTGTGATTGTTTTACCCTTTTTAATATGATGTGAATAAACAAGAGGTTTCTCCATCCTTTACTGCGCTATCTGAAGAGGTCTCAGATGTGATTTGGTCTGCGTTGGTCTGCTTGTGGATGGTCACTTTCAGGAGTCAGACAGACGCTGAAGATCATTTCATATAATGGAGCGAGGGTCATCTGTTCAGCTTTTACAAGGGTCATCTGTTCAGCTTTTACAAGGGTCATCTGTTCAGCTTTTACAAGGGTCATCTGTTCAGCTTTTACAAGGGTCATCTGTTCAGCTTTTACAAGGGTCATCTGTTCAGCTTTTACAAGGGTCATCTGTTCAGCTTTTACAAGGGTCATCTGTTTAAGAGAACAGTGTGAGGCATAATTCAGCTTTTATAAGGGTCATCTGTTTAAGAGAACAGTGTGAGGCGTACTTCAGCTTTTATAAGGGTCATCTGTTTAAGAGAACAGTGTGAGGCGTACTTCAGCTTTTATAAGGGTCATCTGTTTAAGAGAACAGTGTGAGGAATTAATTCAGCTTTTACAAGGGTCATCTGTTTAAGAGAACAGTGTGAGGAATTAATTCAGCTTTTATAAGGGTCATCTGTTTAAGAGAACAGCTTTTTTAATTCAGCTTTTATAAGGCTGGTAACTTCCATACATTACCCTTTAATAATTGGCATTTGGAATGAACTTCTATGACATTCTGACATTTACTAGGCACCCTATTCCCTATATAGTGCACTACCCCATAGGGCTCTGGTCAAAGGTAGTGCACTATGTAGGGAATAGGGTGCCATTTGGGATGCAGTCTTACGGTACACATTAATTAAACTATATGTATAATTTATTTGATTG
>NW_025535413.1:10000-25000 GCF_020615455.1 Coregonus clupeaformis | reverse complement strand
CCCCCCTGTATTATTGATCACAATTTTAAGATCGAGGGTATTTGATATGAATGTATGTGTAAAGTTCCTAGCTATGCACTATTTATACAGAGTGCTTTGTGGGAAGTAGTGTATATCGATTAGACTCCTGACTTGAATTATAGCAGAGAAGGTTTTCTAGTCTCTAGATAGTCACATGTACAGAACATTCAAAGGTTATTTGAGGTTTGTTGTACTGTATCTGGGCAATGTTCTTATCAAATAGTGCAGTTTGCTGTTTGGCAAACAGTTAACGTGTTATTTTTCATGACTGTATGCGAATATATAAATAGTTTAAAATTATGTGAAACTTCTAAAATGTTCTATGCTTAAAATGCCAGGATGTCATAGATTTCAGCTTTTCATCTAGTGGAATTCGCTTCACACTATCAAAGAAGAGAATCGTCTTTTCACACCCCCCTGTGTTTGACAACACCTGATAATCAGAATAAGGGGACTTGCTCTACAAAAATTAACAAATGTTCGGGGAACACGCGTGATTGCGCATTATATGACGCCTTCTCAGTATGGATGGGTAGTATGTTGATGTTTTACTAAACAGTATGTTCTAAATAGTGTGTAGTGTGATTAGTACACTGTATGCAGTTTAAATAAGTAGTGGGCAAGCCGGATTTCAGACATACAGTTAGAGTTGTACCATTCAAAATGAGTGTAATTGTCAGTGTAAAACAATTGAAACCCACTAATAATGATGTGTATTATTGCTGTCAACAGCAAAGGTACTTTAGTGCTAAAAGTTAAAATATCTTATGCATCTTCCTTGTTCAAATATCTTCCATATTTTTTCCATTACTCTTGTTGCTGATATAACTTCTGCAACCTCTCTTTCTTTCTCTATTTCTCTTTATCTCTCTCCCTCTCTCCCCTCTCTCTCTCCCTCTCTCCCCTCTCTCTCTTTCTCTCTCTCTGAATGTCTTATTCATGCATAATTCAGACTAGCATCCCAGCTGACTCTGTGGCTGCTCTCTCTGTTGACACCCAGCTGCATGCTGTCACCTGGATCTATGATACAGAAAACACCAGAGTAGAGTAGAGAGTAGAGAGGGGAGAGTAGAGAGGGGAGAGGGGAGAGTAGAGAGGGGAGAGTAGAGAGGGGAGAGGGGAGAGTAGAGAGGGGAGAGGGGAGAGTAGAGAGGGGAGAGTAGATAGGGAAGAGGGGAGAGGGGGGAGTAGAGAGGGGAGAGGGGAGAGTAGAGAGGGGAGAGTAGAGATGGGAGAGGGGAGAGTAGAGAGGGGAGAGTAGAGAGGGAGAGGGGAGAGTAGAGAGGGGAGAGGGGAGAGTAGAGAGGGGAGAGTAGATAGGGAAGAGGGGAGAGGGGGAGAGTAGAGAGGGAGAGGGGAGAGAGAGAGGGAGGGGAGAGAGGGAGAGTAGAGAGGGGGAGAGTAGAGAGGGGAGAGTAGAGAGGGAGAGAGGGAGAGGGAGAGAGGGAGAGAGGGAGAGAGAGAGGGAGAGAGAGGGGAGAGTAGAGAGGGGGAGAGGGAGAGAGGAGAGGGAGAGTAGAGAGGGGAGAGAGAGAGAGAGGGAGAGTAGAGAGGGGAGAGAGGGAGAGAGGGGAGAGGAGAGGGGAGAGGGGGAGAGTAGAGAGGGAGAGAGAGGGAGAGTAGAGAGGGAGAGAGAGAGAGGGGAGGAGTAGAGAGGGAGAGAGAGAGAGAGGGAGAGTAGAGAGAGAGGGAGAGAGGGAGAGTAGAGAGAGGGAGAGGGGAGAGTAGAGAGGGGAGAGGGGAGAGAGAGAGGAGAGGGGAGAGTAGAGAGGGAGAGAGTAGAGAGGGAGAGGGGGAGTAGAGAGGGGAGAGAGAGGGGAGAGGGAGAGTAGAGAGGGGAGAGAGGGAGAGAGAGGGAGAGTAGAGAGGGAGAGAGTAGAGAGGGAGAGTAGAGAGGGAGAGGGGAGAGTAGAGAGGGGGGAGTAGAGAGGGAGAGGGGAGAGTAGAGAGGGAGAGAGAGAGAGAGGGAGAGAGAGAGTAGAGAGGGGGAGAGTAGAGAGGGGAGAGAGGGAGAGGTAGAGAGGGAGAGGGAGAGAGTAGAGAGGGGAGAGTAGAGAGGGGAGAGTAGAGAGGGAGAGGGGAGAGGGGAGAGTAGAGAGGGGGAGTAGAGAGGGAGAGTGAGAGGGAGAGGGGAGAGTAGAGATGGGAGAGGGGAGAGAGAGAGGGGGGAGTAGAGAGAGGGGAGAGGGGAGAGGGGGGAGTAGAGAGGGAGAGTAGAGAGGGAGAGTAGAGAGGGAGAGTAGAGAGGGAGAGTAGAGAGGGGAAGAGTAGAGAGGGGGAGAGTAGAGAGGGAGAGTAGAGAGGGGAGAGGGGAGAGTAGAGAGGGGGGAGTAGAGAGGGGAGAGGGAGAGGGGAGAGTAGAGAGGGGAGAGTAGATAGGGAGAGAGGGGAGAGGGGGGAGTAGAGAGGGGAGAGGGGAGAGTAGAGAGGGGAGAGTAGAGAGGGGAGAGGGGAGAGTAGAGAGGGGAGAGTAGAGAGAGGAGAGTAGAGAGGGGAGAGTAGAGAGGAGAGAGGGAAGAGTAGAGAGGGGAGAGTAGAGAGGGAGAGTAGAGAGGGAGAGAGTAGAGAGGGGAGAGTAGAGAGGGGAGAGTAGAGAGGGGAGAGTAGAGAGGGGAGAGGGGAGAGTAGAGAGGGGAGAGGGAGAGTAGAGAGGGGGAGTAGAGAGGGGAGAGGAGAGAGGGGGAGTAGAGAGGGGAGAGTAGAGAGGGAGAGTAGAGAGGGAGAGTAGAGAGGGAGAGGGGAGAGTAGAGAGGGAGAGGGGGAGTAGAGAGGGAGAGGGAGAGGGGGAGGGAGAGAGGGGAGAGTAGAGAGGGGAGAGTAGAGAGGGAGAGTAGAGAGGGGAGAGGAGAGAGGAGAGGGGGAGAGTAGAGAGGGAGAGGAGAGTAGAGAGGGAGAGTAGAGAGGGGGAGTAGAGAGGGGAGAGTAGAGAGGGATAGAGGGAGAGTAGAGAGGGAGAGTAGAGAGGGAGAGAGTAGAGAGGGAGAGTAGAAAGGGGGAGTAGAGAGGGGAGAGTAGAGAGGGAGAGGGGAGAGTAGAGGGGGGAGAGTAGAGAGGGAGAGGGAGAGTAGAGAGGGGAGAGGGGAGAGTAGAGAGGGGAAGAGAGAGGGAGAGAGGGAGAGTAGAGAGAGGGGAGAGGGAGAGAGAGAGGGGAGTAGAGAGGGAGAGTAGAGAGGAGAGGGAGAGTAGAGAGGGGAGAGTAGAGAGAGAGAGGGGAGAGTAGAGAGGGAGAGTAGAGAGGGAGAGAGAGAGGAGAGGGAGAGGAGAGAGTAGAGAGGGGAGAGTAGAGAGGGAGAGGGGAGAGTAGAGAGGGAGAGAGAGAGGGGGAGTAGAGAGGGAGAGTAGAGAGGGGAGAGTAGAGAGGGAGAGGGAGAGTAGAGAGGGAGAGGGAGAGAGAGAGAGAGTAGAGAGGGGAGAGTAGAGAGGGAGAGGGGAGAGTAGAGAGGGAGAGGGAGAGTAGAGAGGAGAGAGAGAGGGAGAGGGGAGAGTAGAGAGGGAGAGAGGGAGAGTAGAGAGGGGGAGTAGAGAGGGAGAGTAGAGAGGGAGAGGGAGAGTAGAGAGGGAGAGTAGAGAGTAGAGAGGGGAGAGTAGAGAGGGGAGAGTAGAGAGGGAGAGTGGAGAGGGGAGAGTAGAGAGGGGAGAGTAGAGAGGGAGAGGGGGAGAGTAGAGAGGGGAGAGGGAGAGTAGAGGGGAGAGTAGAGAGGGAGAGTAGAGAGGGAGAGTAGAGAGGGAGAGAGAGAGGGAGAGAGAGAGGGGAGAGAGAGAGAGAGAGGAGAGTAGAGAGTAGAGAGGGGAGAGTAGAGAGGGAGAGAGAGAATAGAGAGGGAGAGTGGAGAGAGAGAGGGAGAGTAGATAGGGAGAGTAGAGAGGGGAGAGTAGAGAGGGGAGAGTAGAGAGGGAGAGAGGGGAGAGTAGAGAGGGGAGAGTAGAGAGGGAGAGGAGAGAGAGAGAGAGAGAGAGAGGGAGAGTAGAGAGGGAGAGAGAGAGAGGGAGAGGAGAGAGTAGAGAGGGAGAGAGAGAGAGAGGGGAGAGTAGAGAGGGGAGAGTAGAGAGGGAGAGTAGAGAGGGAGGGGAGAGTAGAGAGGGAGAGTAGAGTAGAGAGGGAGAGGGGAGAGAGAGAGGGAGAGTAGAGAGGGGAGAGTAGAGAGGGAGAGTAGAGAGGGAGAGTAGAGAGAGAGAGAGGGAGAGTGGAGAGGGAGAGGGAGAGTAGAGAGGGGAGAGTAGAGAGGGAGAGTAGAGAGAGAGGGAGAGTAGAGAGGGAGAGTAGAGAGGGGAGAGAGAGAGGAGAGTAGAGAGGGAGAGAGAGGGGAGAGTAGAGAGGGAGAGGGGAGAGGGGAGAGGGAGAGGAGGAGAGGGAGAGGGAGAGGAGAGAGGGAGAGGGAGAGGGAGGAGAGGGAGAGGGAGAGTAGAGAGGGGAGAGTAGAGAGGGAGAGGGAGAGGGGGAGTAGAGAGTAGAGAGGGGAGAGGGGAGAGTAGAGAGGGGAGAGGGGAGAGTAGAGAGGGGAGAGTAGAGAGGGGAGAGGGGAGAGGGGGGAGTAGAGAGGGGAGAGTAGAGAGGGGAGAGTAGAGAGGGGAGAGTAGAGAATAGAGAGGGGAGAGTGGAGAGGGGAGAGGGGAGAGTAGAGAGGGGAGAGTAGAGAGGAGAGTGGAGAGGGGAGAGTAGACTATTTTGTATCAAGTCTGCCCAAATGTGCCGAATTGGTCAATTGATACATTTTCAAATCAAATCAAATCAAATCAAATGTTATTGGTCACATGCGCCGAATGTACATAACAATAGAGAACATACAAAAATGATATGGTAATACAAAATGTAAGTTTGCACACTCCCAGGAATGTCATACATGATGGATCATTAGCTTATACACTAACTTTCACACATCTAGATGGCCGGGCGAGGTGGGTGTGGAGCCAGAGACAGCATGGATTCAAACTGTAGAACCCAGTTCCTACATTTGATTATAAAAATGGATTTTATCAAACAAAACTATGCTACATTTTATCTCTGTGACCCTTAGGATGACAAATCAGAGCAAGATTACTGAATGTCAGTACATTATTTACCTTCAGAGGTGAATGTATCAAACCAGTTGCCGTGATAAGTTTTTTGTTGTTGTGCACTCTCCTCAAACAATACAATTGTATTTTATAGCTACTGTAAATTGGACAGTGCAGTTAGATTAATAAGGATTTAAGCTTTCTGTCCATATAAGCTTGCTGTTACTTACAACAGTCATGCTAATCACATTAGCGCACGTTAGCTCAACCGTCCTGTACATGGGACACCAATCCCGTAGAGGTGAATAATAGAGAAGGGAGAGTAGTGAGGGGAGAGTAGAAAGGGGAGAGTAGGGAGCAGAGAGGGGAGAGTAAAGAAGGGAGTAGAGAGTACAGAGGGGAGAGTAGAGATTAGAGAATAGCAAGTAGGGAGGGGAGAGAATAGAGTAGAGAATGGAGAGTAGAGAGTAGAGAGGGGAGAGGGGAGAGTAGAGAGGGGAGAGTAGAGAGGGGAGAGTAGAGAGGGGAGAGTAGAGAGGGGAGAGAATAGAGTAGAGAATGGAGAATGGAGAGTAGAGAGTAGAGAGGGAGAGGGAGAGTAGAGAGAGAGAGAGGAGAGTAGAGAGGGAGAGGGAGAGGGGAGTAGAGAGGGGGAGTAGAGAGGGGAGAGTAGAGAGGGGAGTAGAGAGGGGAGAGTAGAGAGAGGAGAGAGGAGAGGGGAGAGAATAGAGTAGAGAATGGAGAATGGAGAGTAGAGAGTAGAGAGGGGAGAGGGGAGAGTAGAGAGAGGAGAGAGGAGAGTAGAGAGGGGAGAGGGGAGAGGGAGGAGTAGAGAGGGGGGAGTAGAGAGGGGAGAGTAGAGAGGGGGGAGTAGAGAGGGAGAGTAGAGAGGGGGAGTAGAGAGGGAGAGTAGAGAGGGGGAGTAGAGAGGGGAGAGTAGAGAGTAGAGAGGGGAGAGTAGAGTGGGGAGAGGGGAGAGTAGAGAGGGGAGAGTAGAGAGGGGAGAGTAGAGAGGGGAGAGTAGAGAGGGGAGAGAGGAGAGTAGAGAGGGGAGAGTAGAGAGGGGAGAGAGGAGAGTAGAGAGAGGAGAGAGGAGAGTAGAGAGTAGAGAATAGAGAGGGGAGAGTAGAGAGTAGAGAGGGGAGAGTAGAAAATAGAGAAGGGAGAGTAGGGAGACTAAATTGTAGAGAGTAGAGAAGAGTAGAGATTATAGAATAGTAAGTAGGGAGTAAAGAAGGGAGAGTAGAGATGGGAGAGTAGAGAGCAGAGAGGGGAGAGTGGAGAGGGGAGATAGTTGAATAGAGAGGGGAGAGTAGAGAGGGGAGAGTAGAGATGGGAGAGTACAGAGTAGAGTATAGAGTGTAGGGAGAGTACAGTGTAGAGAGTAGAAGGGAGTATATAGAGTAGAGAAGGGAGAGTAGAGAGCGGAGAGCAGAGAGTAGAGTGTAGAGAGGAAAGAGTAGAGACGGGAGAGTAGAGAGGGGAGAGAGTTCAATAGAGAGGGGAGAGGGGAGAGTAGAGAGGGGAGAGAGTTCAATAGAGAGGGGAGAGTAGAGTAGAGAGTAGAGATGGGAGAGTAGAGTATAGAGAGGGGAGAGGGGAGAGTAGAGTGGGGAGAGAGTTCAATAGAGAAGGGAGAGTAGAGAGGGGAGAGTAGAGGGGGGAGATGGAAGAGGGGAGAGTAGAGATGGGAGAGAAGAGAGTAGATAAGTGAGAGGGGAGAGTAGAGTAGAGAGGGGAGAGATTAGAGAGGGGAGAGTAGAGAGGGGAGAGGGGAGAGATAGAGAGGGGGGAGTAGAGAGGGGAGAGAGTAGAGATAGAGAGGGGGGAGTAGAGATAGAGAGGGGGGAGTAGAGAGGGGAGAGGGGAGAGTAGAGTAGAGATGACATAGTAGAGAGTAGAGATGACATAGTAGAGAGTAGAGAGAGTAGAGTAGAGAGGGGAGAGTAGAGATAGAGAGGAGAGAGTAGAGAGATAGAGAGTATATGTGGTCCTCTGTAGCTCAGCTGGTAGAGCATGGCGCTTGTAACGCCAAGGTAGTGGGTTCGATCCCCGGGACCACACGTACACAAAAAAATAAAAATGTATGCACGCATGACTGTAAGTCGCTTTGGATAAAAGCGTCTGCTAAATGGCATATTATTATTATTGTAGAGATAGAGAGGGGAGAGTAGAGATAGAGAGAGTAGAGTAGAGATAGAGAGGGGAGAGTAGAGAGATAGAGAGGGGAGAGTAGAGAGATAGAGAGGGGAGAATAGAGAGATAGAGAGGGGAGAGTAGAGAGATAGAGAGGGGAGAGTATAGAGATAGAGAGTAGAGAGATAGAGAGTATAGAGAGCAGAGATAGAGAGGGGAGAGTAGAGATAGAGAGTATAGAGAGTAGAGAGATAGAGAGGGGAGAGGGGAGAGTAGAGAGATAGAGAGGGGAGAGTAGAGAGATAGAGAGGGGAGAGTAGAGAGATAGAGAGGGGAGAGTAGAGAAAACGGATACAAATGGATGCCTTGAATTTCATGCCTGGTGCACAATATGAGTTTTCCAATGTTCATTAAATTAGATTTTTTTTAAACATTAACATCTTATTGAAATCTTCTAGAAATGAACACAATCTTTCTCCGTCTCGTATAATATTGTACTTCCTGCTCAAAGACTACAATTACCATTACATCATTTTCTAAATCTTTTCAGAAATCATTACTTTGTTAGATCTGGCTTCGTTCCATTGATTCAGACACTCCATTATTGTACCCAAGAGGTCGTAGGCACTGAACGAGCAGCGAGGGTGGAGACTAGGCTTTACTGTCGACCGCGTCCCAAATGGCACCCTATTCCCTATATAGTGCCCTCTGGTCTCTGGTCAAAAGAAGGGCACTTTATAGGAAATACGATGCCATTTGGGATTCAGTCATAGACTCTATTAGGGCTGGTGACTGCAGTGTTAGTGCATAATTGGTGAAGTTTAATTGGGTCCTCTGATCAAGAACAGAGGATGGTCAGTCTGAAGTATGTGAATGATGGGATGTCAGTTGTTGAGAGCTGGAGGTATAACGGTTCTTGCTGTGAGGCCTTTTCAAACTGTAATCACTCAACCCTCTTCTCTCTCTCTCTCTCTCTCTCTCTCTCTCTCTCTCTCTCTCTCTCTCTCTCCCTCTGTCTCTCTCTTTCTCTCTGTCCCCTTCTCAACCCATTCACTTTGTCGTTTGCTTTACACTCCATTTTATGTAAATGTTTTTCCAACCTGACAGGTATTTTACTTGTCAAGCTATTTAGATGTCATTGCTGTTATTATGGTAAGCTGCTGCTATAGCTGCTGTGAATAATTCATTGTGTTCCTGGCCTGTATACCAAACACAACCCTATTCCCTTTGGGCTCTAGTCAAAAGTACTGCACTATATAGGGAAATAGGATGCTATTTGGGACCCCTCCCTGTGTTGTAAAGGATATTCACTTCGGAGTAAAGATTAAAAGGTAATTGAATCAAACATGTTAGTTGGTGTGGCGCTGTAGCAGACTACAGTGAGGAGGTTATACAACTGTAGAACACAAAATGAATGATATCTACGAACTTTGAAGAGAAATTAAAACTCCACAAATCAATACAGAATAAATTGTACATGGGCATTGAATGTGTTTTTGAACACAAAGCAGTAAGCTACCCTATTTAGCCAAGCCATGCGTAGCTAATGTTTAGCATCAAAGACAATGGAAGCTGCAGAGACAGTCAGACTAAGGGTCATTATCACTACAGTGAGCTAATAGGCTCAAGATAAATTACATTTGTCTCATATCTATTGAATTTGTGAATTTCAATCATATTTGCTTTAGCTAGGCTATTATGGAGTTATGACTACACACATGCATGCACCCATCCACAAACACACACGTACACACACATGCACACACACGCGCACATGCACACACACAAACACAAACAAACAAACACACACACATACATACCACTGTTTGTGTGAATGCAGTTGGGTGCAACGACTTCTGTGCATTCGTCCAGAATCATCGATATGACAGAATGTTCTTGGCTTGGATATCGACAAGGTCATTTCAGAAGACTATACACGCATACAATCTGGCAAGGAATTATGACCCTTCTTCCTACAGTTGTCAGAACTGGGTTGCTGAATACATGCTTTTGTTAGCTACTGCAGTAAGGTAATGTCTCGTCTGACACCTAAAGAGACATTAACAAAGGCAAGGAGATAGAGGAGAGATAGAGGAGAGATAGAGATAGAGGAGAGATAGAGGAGAGATAGAGATAGAGGAGAGGTAGAGGAGAGATAGAGAAGAGATAGAGGAGAGATAGAGGAGAGGTAGAGGAGAGATAGAGGAGAGATAGAGATAGAGGAGAGATAGAGGAGAGGTAGAGGAGAGGTAGAGGAGAGGTAGAGGAGAGATAGAGGAGAGATAGAGGAGAGGTAGAGGAGAGGTAGAGGAGAGGTAGAGGAGAGGTAGAGGCGAGATAGAGGAGAGGTAGAGGAGAGGTAGAGGAGAGATAGAGGAGAGGTAGAGGAGAGATAGAGGAGAGCTAGAGGAGAGATAGAGGAGAGATAGAGATAGAGGAGAGGTAGAGGAGAGGTAGAGGAGAGGTAGAGGAGAGATAGAGAAGTGAGAGGAGAGATAGAGGAGAGGTAGAGGAGAGATAGAGATAGAGGAGAGGTAGAGGAGAGGTAGAGGAGAGGTAGAGGAGAGATAGAGATAGAGGAGAGGTAGAGGAGAGGTAGAGGAGAGATAGAGGAGAGATAGAGGAGAGGTAGAGGAGAGGTAGAGGAGAGGTAGAGGAGAGGTAGAGGAGAGGTAGAGGAGAGATAGAGGAGAGGTAGAGGAGAGATAGAGGAGAGATAGAGATAGAGGAGAGATAGAGGAGAGATAGAGATAGAGGAGAGATAGAGGAGAGATAGAGATAGAGGAGAGGTAGAGGAGAGGTAGAGGAGCGGTAGAGGAGAGATAGAGAAGTGAGAGGAGAGATAGAGGAGAGGTAGAGGAGAGATAGAGATAGAGGAGAGGTAGAGGAGAGGTAGTAGAGATAGAGGAGAGATAGAGGAGAGATAGAGGAGAGGTAGAGGAGAGGTAGAGGAGAGGTAGAGGAGAGATAGAGGAGAGGTAGAGGAGAGGTAGAGGAGAGGTAGAGGAGAGGTAGAGGAGAGATAGAGGAGAGGTAGAAGAGAGGTAGAGGAGAGGTAGAGGAGAGATAGAGGAGAGGTAGAGGAGAGATAGAGGAGAGATAGAGATAGAGGAGAGATAGAGGAGAGATAGAGGAGAGGTAGAGGAGAGATAGAGATAGAGGAGAGGTAGAGGAGAGGTAGAGGAGAGATAGAGGAGAGATAGAGGAGAGGTAGAGGAGAGGTAGAGGAGAGATAGAGGAGAGATAGAGGAGAGGTAGAGGAGAGGTAGAGGAGAGGTAGAGGAGAGGTAGAGGAGAGATAGAGGAGAGGTAGAGGAGAGGTAGAGGAGAGGTAGAGGAGAGATAGAGGAGAGGTAGAGGAGAGATAGAGGAGAGATAGAGATAGAGGAGAGATAGAGGAGAGATCGAGATAGAGGAGAGGTAGAGGAGAGGTAGAGGAGAGATAGAGAAGTGAGAGGAGAGATAGAGGAGAGGTAGAGGAGAGATAGAGATAGAGGAGAGGTAGAGGAGAGGTAGGGGAGAAGTAGAGGAGAGATAGAGATAGAGGAGAGATAGAGGAGAGATAGAGATAGAGGAGAGATAGAGGAGAGATAGAGATAGAGGAGAGGTAGAGGAGAGGTAGAGGAGAGGTGGAGGAGAGATAGAGAAGTGAGAGGAGAGATAGAGGAGAGGTAGAGGAGAGATAGAGATAGAGGAGAGGTAGAGGAGAGGTAGAGGAGAGGTAGAGGAGAGATAGAGATAGAGGAGAGGTAGAGGAGAGGTAGAGGAGAGGTAGAGGAGAGATAGAGATAGAGGAGAGGTAGAGGAGAGGTAGAGGAGAGGTAGAGGAGAGATAGAGGAGAGGTAGAGGAGAGGTAGAGGAGAGATAGAGGAGAGGTAGAGGAGAGGTAGAGGAGAGGTAGAGGAGAGATAGAGGAGAGGTAGAGGAGAGATAGAGGAGAGATAGAGATAGAGGAGAGATAGAGGAGAGATCGAGATAGAGGAGAGGTAGAGGAGAGGTAGAGGAGAGATAGAGAAGTGAGAGGAGAGATAGAGGAGAGGTAGAGGAGAGATAGAGATAGAGGAGAGGTAGAGGAGAGGTAGGGGAGAAGTAGAGGAGAGATAGAGATAGAGGAGAGATAGAGGAGAGATAGAGATAGAGGAGAGATAGAGGAGAGATAGAGATAGAGGAGAGGTAGAGGAGAGGTAGAGGAGAGGTAGAGGAGAGATAGAGAAGTGAGAGGAGAGATAGAGGAGAGGTAGAGGAGAGATAGAGATAGAGGAGAGGTAGAGGAGAGGTAGAGGAGAGGTAGAGGAGAGATAGAGATAGAGGAGAGGTAGAGGAGAGGTAGAGGAGAGATAGAGGAGAGATAGAGGAGAGGTAGAGGAGAGGTAGAGGAGAGGTAGAGGAGAGGTAGAGGAGAGGTAGAGGAGAGATAGAGGAGAGGTAGAGGAGAGATAGAGGAGAGATAGAGATAGAGGAGAGATAGAGGAGAGATAGAGATAGAGGAGAGATAGAGGAGAGATAGAGATAGAGGAGAGGTAGAGGAGAGGTAGAGGAGCGGTAGAGGAGAGATAGAGAAGTGAGAGGAGAGATAGAGGAGAGGTAGAGGAGAGATAGAGATAGAGGAGAGGTAGAGGAGAGGTAGAAGAGATAGAGGAGAGATAGAGGAGAGATAGAGGAGAGGTAGAGGAGAGGTAGAGGAGAGAGTAGAGGAGAGGTAGAGGAGAGGTAGAGGAGAGGTAGAGGAGAGGTAGAGGAGAGATAGAGGAGAGGTAGAAGAGAGGTAGAGGAGAGGTAGAGGAGAGATAGAGGAGAGGTAGAGGAGAGATAGAGGAGAGATAGAGATAGAGGAGAGATAGAGGAGAGATAGAGGAGAGGTAGAGGAGAGATAGAGATAGAGGAGAGGTAGAGGAGAGGTAGAGGAGAGATAGAGGAGAGATAGAGGAGAGGTAGAGGAGAGGTAGAGGAGAGATAGAGGAGAGATAGAGGAGAGGTAGAGGGAGAGGTAGAGGAGAGGTAGAGGAGAGGTAGAGGAGAGAATAGAGGAGAGGTAGAGGAGAGGTAGAGGAGAGGTAGAGGAGAGATAGAGGAGAGGTAGAGGAGAGATAGAGGAGAGATAGAGATAGAGGAGAGATAGAGGAGAGATCGAGATAGAGGAGAGGTAGAGGAGAGGTAGAGGAGAGATAGAGAAGTGAGAGGAGAGATAGAGGAGAGGTAGAGGAGAGATAGAGATAGAGGAGAGGTAGAGGAGAGGTAGGGGAGAAGTAGAGGAGAGATAGAGATAGAGGAGAGATAGAGGAGAGATAGAGATAGAGGAGAGATAGAGGAGAGATAGAGATAGAGGAGAGGTAGAGGAGAGGTAGAGGAGAGGTAGAGGAGAGATAGAGAAGTGAGAGGAGAGATAGAGGAGAGGTAGAGGAGAGATAGAGATAGAGGAGAGGTAGAGGAGAGGTAGAGGAGAGGTAGAGGAGAGATAGAGATAGAGGAGAGGTAGAGGAGAGGTAGAGGAGAGGTAGAGGAGAGATAGAGATAGAGGAGAGGTAGAGGAGAGGTAGAGGAGAGGTAGAGGAGAGATAGAGGAGAGATAGAGGAGAGGTAGAGGAGAGGTAGAGGAGAGATATAGGAGAGTTAGAGGAGAGGTAGAGGAGAGGTAGAGGAGAGGTAGAGGAGAGGTAGAGGAGAGGTAGAGGAGAGATAGAGATAGAGGAGAGATAGAGGAGAGATAGAGATAGATGAGAGATAGAGGAGAGATAGAGATAGAGGAGAGGTAGAGGAGAGGTAGAGGAGAGGTAGAGGAGAGATAGAGAAGTGAGAGGAGAGATAGAGGAGAGGTAGAGGAGAGATAGAGATAGAGGAGAGGTAGAGGAGAGGTAGAGGAGAGGTAGAGGAGAGATATAGATAGAGGAGAGGTAGAGGAGAGGTAGAGGAGAGGTAGAGGAGAGATAGAGGAGAGAGAGAGGAGAGGTAGAGGAGAGGTAGAGGAGAGATAGAGGAGAGGTAGAGGAGAGGTAGAGGAGAGGTAGAGGAGAGATAGAGGAGAGGTAGAGGAGAGATAGAGGAGAGATAGAGGAGAGATAGAGATAGAGGAGAGGTAGAGGGGAGATAGAGGAGAGATAGAGGAGAGGCAGAGGAGAGGTAGAGGAGAGATAGAGGAGAGATAGAGGAGAGATAGAGGAGTGAGAGGAGAGATAGAGGAGAGATAGAGGAGAGATAGAGATAGAGGAGAGGTAGAGGAGAGATAGAGGAGAGGTAGAGATAGAGGAGAGGTAGAGGAGAGATAGAGGAGAGAGAGGAGAGAGAGAGAAGAGAGAGGTAGAGGAGTGAGAAGCGATAGCTCTTTAAGTGAGGTCTTAGTGTCAGCATCGGTTTGTGGTGGTAAATAAACAGCTAGGAAAAATATAGATGAAAACTCTCCTGGTAAATAGTGGGTCTGCAGCTTATCATGAGGTATTCTAACTCAGGTGAGCATAACCTCCAGACTTCCTTAATATTACAGATCGCGCACCAGTCATTGTTGACAAAGAGACACACCCCACCCTCACGGATCTTTACCGGATGCTGCTGTTCCGTCCTGCCGACGCATGGAAAACCCAAGTAGCTGGATATTATCCCATGTCCTTTTTCAGTCATGAATCTGAAAAGCATAGCATAGCAACACACATACAGACAGAAACAATCCAGCTTCTCACTCTGTAATGGTCCACGTTGATCACCACAGAGCAGTACAGATTATCGTCTCTCTGAGAGCTAGTGAACGTGTGTGTTTTCTTAATGATTTGAACTATGTGGGGCTGTGCACCCCATCATATATCACATGGCTCTAAGTTCAGGAAAATAGCATGTGGTATTGATATAAGTGAAGACTGGTATGATGTATCTGGTGAAGTATGAAATATCAGTTGTGTATAATGTTAAAGTATACGTCACCTCTAAAATACATTATATACATCGCCTTTGATGTGTCCAATGTACAGCTGGTTAACTTTTAAAGAGTGCATCAGTACTTCCTGCCTATCGTGAGGGAAAGGACTAGTTTCATAAAACCATTGTCTACTAAATAATTCAGTCTGAAGTGGCAAGGAGCGTTTGTCTGATCTGAAGTGCTTCTATTCTGACTATCCTGACAGTTGGTGTGAGTCTCTAAAGTAGAAGGAGAGAGTGTTACGTACTTCTATTCTGACTATCCTGACAGTTGGTGCGAGTCTCTAAAGCAGAAGGAGAGAGTGTTACGTACTTCTATTCTGACTATCCTGACAGTTGGTGTGAGTCTCTAAAGCAGAAGGAGAGAGTGTTACGTACTTCTATTCTGACTATCCTGACAGTTGGTGTGAGTCTTTAAAGTAGAAGGAGAGAGTGTTACGTACTTCTATTCTGACTATCCTGACAGTTGGTGTGAGTCTCTAAAGTAGAAGGAGAGAGTGTTACGTACTTCTATTCTGACTATCCTGACAGTTGGTGTGAGTCTCTAAAGTAGAAGGAGAGAGTGTTACGTACTTCTATTCTGACTATCCTGACAGTTGGTGTGAGTCTCTAAAGTAGAAGGAGAGAGTGTTACGTACTTCTATTCTGACTATCCTGACAGTTGGTGTGAGTCTCTAAAGTAGAAGGAGAGAGTGTTACGTACTTCTATTCTGACTATCCTGACAGTTGGTGTGAGTCTCTAAAGTAGAAGGAGAGAGTGTTACGTACTTATATTCTGACTATCCTGACAGTGGGTGGGAGTCTCTAAAGTAGAAGGAGAGAGTGTTACGTACTTCTATTCTGACTATCCTGACAGTTGGTGTGAGTCTTTAAAGTAGAAGGAGAGAGTGTTACGTACTTCTATTCTGACTATCCTGACAGTGGGTGGGAGTCTTTAAAGTAGA